>NC_052499.1:50641475-50738044 GCF_016617805.1 Bactrocera tryoni
CGTGACGAAATTTCATTGCTTAACACAATTTCGTTGCATACACTCCATTTGTTTTTTGGAGAAGTCAATTATGATCAAAAACATCGAAATTATGTATGTATGTATGTAATAATGGTTTGTCAAAAAAGTCTTGTGGTATTTTTATTGAATTTTTTTTTTTGTTGTATTCAAATTGAAATGAATTTGTGATGACTCATGCCCAGCTCTTGACCGATGCTACGGCTGCTACTATGCCGGTCTCTTTCGACCAATTCAGCGATTTTATCGCAATTTTCGACGACAGGCCTTCCGGAGCGTGGCGCATCTTCGACCACCCCTACACCAGAACGAAAACGTTGAAACCATCGTTGTGCGGTGGAAATGGAAACTGTATCGGGTCAATAAACTGCACAAATTTTATTGGCGGCTTGAGATGCATTTTTGCCTTTATCGTAGTAGTACTGTAAAATATGCCGTATTTTCTCTTTATTGTGCTCAATGTTTGCGACGCCACAACTCACGAACGACTTAAAAGAAACGACAATCAATCAAACACGTGTTAGCGCGTGAAATGAGCTTTCCAAAAAGGTATAGCATGACCCGATGCGACGAATGAAACTAGAACTACGCGCTTTCAGCGCCAACTAGCGAAAATACCGCAAGACTTTTTTGACAAACTATTATGTATCACAAAATTTTAAATTTCCTTTTTCAGCTACCAATATATAACCATTTTTATAACCAAAACTCAAATTTTATTTCAATATGACTACTTTCTATTATATCGTTTTCCTTCGCCTGGAAACTTATGAAAAGTGAAGTTACGTTTTTTGCTTATTAGGTGACGATACATATATACATAATAACTATATATATATAATAACTATATTATATAATATATTTACAAATGTATGTATGCGCTTACATTTGCATTTGCAAATAATTTCCATAAAAGTCAAATCGAACAAATGTCGCCTTAGCACATTGAAAATAATTAGACACTTGCGCTTATTATATTTATGTATACATACACACACATGCATATGTATAACCGTATATAAACAAATGTTTTTCACGTCAACGCCGGTAAAATGAGGTGCTAAAATTTCACTATTTATTTATCCGAAAAATATTACGAATATTTTATTTAGCTAAATATATACATACACACATACATACACATACTTATTTGTATACACAGCCGTATTTAAGTTTGTTTGTGCAATTGCACTAATGATTGTCACGCTTTGTGAAAAACAACACAAAGGCGTGAACGGGCAAATATGGATAGTGAAGTAAATATTGTCAATATATACAAGTATGCATGTACCTAGCTGCGTATGTATGTATGCCACAATCAATTAGTCGATTTTCATGGCAAATTTGACACATTCCGTCGAATTCTAGAAGCATCCACTCGAATTCTGAATGCAAAAAAGCCATGAAATGCGAGCAATTGAGGGAATATAAATGGATCTGGTGGCAGTAAAGTAAACGATAGACCGCAAAGGTGGCACGAAAAGTCGAGTAATTGAGACAAGAAACGACAAGAAATTGCAGCTATCGGCTTCTTATTGAAAATATATTTATTTATGTATGTACATATGTGTATAGCAGTGGTCGTCATCAGAAGGGTGGTCTCTCATCCGAGGCTGCTGTGTCCTTTACATTGTGAGTGTTTTTTTACGTGATGGGTCCCAAAATCAGCGTACAGAACGGTGGAGTGGATGTTTTGCCTTCTCACTTTGGCTCGCCTTCCAACGAATGTTTTATGCCTATCCAGAGGATACTTGGTCTAAGACCGTAACTCGTGAGCTGCTTGAGCTATACAAGTATGTAAAAGAATCGTTTTTGGCCACTCTCAAGTAAATGGCGCCCAGGGAACTTTCCTCACTTGGGAGAACTTCTCCATTTCCATCAAAACTTCTTTAAAAAAAATTGTGCACACTTTCAAAATTCCAAAGGTCTCAATATGATTTTTAAATTTTTCGGAAATGTACAAGCTATCAGCAGTAGCTCCAATAGCGAGCCAAAAATTGTGGCTCAACTCAAGTTCGGCGTCTTCGTTTTGCCACTTATTTGCCCGCTAGGTTAGAAAACTACACTCTTGCCAAACATTTTTTTATGTGCAAGCAATAACAAAGTTACTTCAGTTGGATTCAACACAGGGTACGCAATTATGTTAGTCACTTTGATTTAAGCCAGTTGTTTGTTCGTTTCGCCAAATCTTTGTAGCAACAACAATTAAGGAATATTTTTAGCTCAAGTTCAGCAGCTCTGCCTTTTCGGCTCTCTGTTATTTATTTTTTTAGGCTCTACTTTATTATTGGGCGAGAAAACTGAAAATAACAGAGTCAGACGGTATAATGGGGTTCTAATTTCTAGCTAAAAGCTTTGCTGGGTATAAATAAATCAAAAATACGCAGCTTACAGGAATTAATTGTACACGAGCCAGATTTGCAATCAAATCCCAATACCTAAATTCATGTCAATTCTAAGCGGCCTTCTGAGTCGGCAAGTAAATATGAAATATGAAAAACCTTTTCATTTTCATCACTTTATAATTTCATTTACAAACTCTTCTAATTATTATTTACTTTTTATATAGAAATGGAGAATTAACAATTAGCAAGTGAAGGTTGCCACTCCACGCCAGTAATCCTTTTGTACGCGGCTTCACGAGGTCGTTTGCTTTATTTACGTCTGTTCGTATTTTCAACAGTTGTCCATTTATTTTCGATTGTATGTCTGTCTGCTACGTGATTGTCGGCTTATCACTCGTCCGTCCAGCAAAACAACGCCCACCTATTAGCCTACTTGGGCTCTATCATATCGCGTATTCGTTATCAATGGCTTATCAGTCGAACTATTTTTACTCTGAAAACTACTTTTATTAGTCACTAGCCCCGCACCTACATCTCTAGCACCACTCTCTCATCGCACTTGGCGTTCACACGCACGCATTTGGCACTTGACGCCTATGTACCTATATATGTACATATGTATATACAAACACACATTTATGACAGTGTATATAGACATGTGTGGCTGTATTCCGCCGATTTGTTGTTTTCAATTTCATTTCCAATCGCGACGGCAATTTGCAATATGAAAGCATGAGCGCGACCTTCGAAAATAAATTGCAAGGATTAAATTTCATTTTCAATTGACGCAAAGCGCGAAGCGGTAAATAAGTGTAAACAGTTATATGTATATTTATGGCGGCGGGTTGAGTGGTATGAGTGGGCAGCCACGCAGTTATTTTGAACGCTGAGTTTTTTTTACTTAAATTAACGGTAAACACACTTAGCATTCTCACAACGACGGCGACAGTCGCCGCTAATGAATTTAATTATGAGGCAAATGCAATAATACCATATTTTCATGCCTTCTTGGAATAACACTGAAAAGGCACTAAGGTCATAGGGAGCTGTAGCTACTATGACTGCTTCGGTTGAGGTTAGTACTCAAGTTCCTTAGCGTAATATTCGGGTTTGAGGTTTATATTTACGACGCAACTTCGTTTAAGCTTCTTCTTCGTCTTTATTGGCGTAGACAACGCTTACGAGATTATAGCCGAGTTAACAAGAGCACACCAGTCGTTTCTTCTTTTCACTGTTTGGCGCCAATTGGAGCCTCCAATTGTAGCCAGGTCCTTCTCCATCTGATCTTTCCAACGGAGTGGAGATTTTCATCTTCCTCAGCTTCCCCCCGCGGGAACTGCGTCAAATACTTTCAGAGCTGGAGCATTTTCGTCCATTCGGACGACATGACCTAGCCAGCGCTGCCGCTGTCTCTTAATTCACTGAAACATGTCACTTTCACCGTATATCTCAGATGTTGTTGTTGGTGCTGATGCTGGTTCCAAGATACACGAAATTATCTACGACTTCAAAAGTTATGACTGTCAACAGTGACGTGCCAGCGAGTTGCGAACACGATGGCTGTTTGTTTGATGAAAGGAAATATTTCGGCTTGTCTTCGTTCACAACCAGACCCATACGCTTCGCTTCCTTATCCGAAGAGAGCAGGGCCAACGGCGCGGTTGTTGAGGGCAATGATATCAATATCATCCCTTACAGAAGATGGTACCTTCTCTATTTAGCTCTTCAGCACGTAAAATTTTCTCCAGCAATAGATTGAAGAAGTCACACGATAGGGAGTCTTCTTGTCTCAAACCTGGCTTTGTATCGAATGGCTCGGAGAGGTCCTTAATGATCCTGACGGAGCTTTCGGTGTTTGTTTGATATAAAGAGCTTTCCTTTTCACTAGTCAGCTCTTAGAGATGAAGTTCGCTTTCGCTCTTTAGTGCAAAAAGCTTCGAACTTTTTAGAAACTTAGAAACTTAAACCTCAGAAAGCTATTTTAAAATCAGATACTTAAATCTCAGGATTTTAACGAAGATGATATAGTAAGAATCAATTCTCAATTCTCATTCCTGAATCACGAATTTTCTGAGAAATTTTTTTCTTTCACTATTGGTCCTAAAGAATATTATTACCTAACTGGTTTCAACGATTTCCGACTGTAAATGTAAACTTCGAACTCAAACGAGATTTCGTAAGTTCGGCCCCACAGATACATTTTTAAAGGTCGGATCGCTGAAAAAGCTTTTTCGGTAACTAAAACTTGTATTTTATCTGCTTTGAACTATTAAATTTCAATTTTTTGATCATATAAAACCCACGCTCTCCCTTTCCATAACTGTCAAAGGAAAAGTGATTGAACCCATAAAATAGCCGCAATCGCGAGTGCATCGCGTGAAAGTGATTGTGGCGCGCCATATTTCGAACGGCATCCGAGTACAAATGTACGCCTCGGCCCGCCTGCGACCAATTGTTGTTGGACGTTATTTCGTAATCGACCAAATGGACTTGTAAATATTAGAAAAATTGCACATAAACTCAACGACGAAAGCAATAAATGAGATTTACGATCAGGCAACAGCAACAACAACAACACAAAGCTAAAGTGCTTGCCGACGACGTCATTGAAAGCGACAAGACAACAGCACAACAAGCAATAGCAATAACAATAATAATAACATGCGAGCAACAACAACAATAACAATAGCAACAACAACAACAACAACATTAGCAACGAAATACTAAACAGCCACTGTGTAACCTAGCCACCGGTAGCAACAGGTTGTCTTCCAGCTGTCTAACGGCACTGCCGAAGTGTGTCGCTGTGCCAAGAGTCTCGAGCGCGCCGAATTGGCCAAGCGGGAGGCCGTAAAATGCCACAATTATCAACGGTTATGAGGATGATGGCGATGGCGATGGCGAACACGCTGAAAGGATGATGATCATTCGACGAAAGCGCTAATATTCGCGCGATGACACTGAATAATTACTAGTGACTTTTGTCAGTGTGTGTATGTATGAGTGTGATGAGTCTACTGATGATCATTAGATGTAAGTGTGCTGAGTGTGATGGTAATAATCATGAGTCTGATGATGTGTCTTCTGAGCATGGTGCTGTCTTTTCTGCTGATTATGACGATTATTTCTATTTCCGCTGATGAAATTCGAATTGATGGCTATGAAAGTGATAGTTGATGGCTAAAATTATGGATATCATACTGCCGCACAAATACACACACAAACATATACGTCGTTATTGCTGTTGTGTGCTGTAATATTACTAAGCGTGGCATAATGGATAGTATAGTTTGTTTGAATGACGTCCGGTGATGTGCCACCGGAAAAGTAGAGACACAAGCGCCGGCTGCCGCCAAAAGTGCAACGCGAATACAATATAAATAATTTCACTTATGTATCTGTATGGATAGGTGTGTGTGTGTGTGTTGTTGCAGGTGTATCATATGCCACAACAAGCACACCCACAACAAGAAAGGGCTTAAAGCTAGTAGACTTCTGTGTGCGCGCTCAGCCATTTATTGGCTTATGGTGGAGCCACACCTTAATAATCACTTACATGGAAATAAGGGAAATAATTTACAAAATTGCATTCATACATGCACACATACATATACATATATAGCGTACATAAGTATATATTGGCTAAGCTCGCTAACAACGCTACATATAGTGGGCGAAATACTAAAGTATAAGAAAATAATGAAAATAAAGTTAATAAACGGTTAATAAATGCAGCTCAGCGCAAAAACACAGGCCACAGGTGGTTTATAACCTAAAAAATAATAAAAAGGCAAAACTGTTGAAATTGTAAAAGGCTAGCCGGCAAATTTTGCACTGCCTTTAGTTCGAAGGATAAATAGCAAACTTCTTCTTCTTAATTGGCGTAGACACCGCTTACGCGATTATAGCCGAGTTAACAACAGCGCGCCAGTTGGTTCTTCTTTTCGCTACGTGGCGCCAAGGGGATATTCCAAGCGAAGCCAGGTCCTTCCAACGGAGTGGAGGTCTTCCTCTTCTTCCCCCGGCGGGCACTGCGTCGAATACGTGCAGAGCTGGCGTGTTTTCATCCATCCGGACGACATGACCTAGCCAGCGGAGCCTCTGTCTTTTAATTCGCTGAACTATGTCAATGTCGTCGTATATCTCGTACAGCTCATCGTTCCATCGAATGCTTTATTCGTCGCCATAAATCTTTGGCAGAATTTTTCTCTCGGAAACTCGTAACGTCGACTCATCGGTTGCTGTCATCGCCCAAGCCTCTGCACCATATAGCAGGACGGGAATTATGAGCGACTTATAGAGTTTAGCTTTTGTTCGTCGAGAGAGGACTTTGCTTCTCAATTGCCTACTCAGTCCGAAGTAGCACCTGTTGACAAGAGCAATCCTGCGTTGAATTTCCAGGCTGACATTGTTGGTGGTGTTTACGCTGGTTCCTAGATAGAGGAATCTATAACGTCAACAGTGACGTGAGAGCCAAGTCGCGAGTGCGACGACTGTTTGTTTGATGACAGGAGATATTTCGTTTTGCCCTCGTTCACTGCAATATCATCGGCATACGCCAGCAGCTGTACACTCTTATAGAAGATGGTACCTTCTCTATTTAGTTCTGCAGCTCGAAATAGCAAACGGTCTATAGAATTGTTCAAAGAGCTCAGCAAAAGTTAATATTTTTTTCTAATTTTTTGTTGTAATATACAAACTATTTCGAACATAAAATTCTTGTTTAACCTATGCAAACTTTCTGGACGACCAAATGCTTTTTTTAACCTATGCGCCAAAATGTAGGCAACATAAATAAATAGTGTTCTTTATATGGAATGGAATGGACTATTTAAAAATTTTCTAAATAAATTTTATTCCACCAACTTGTTCATGTTCATGCATTTCAATAGCATTTTAGTTTCACTTAAGAAACGTTTCAATATTTTCTCTGAAAAAAGTACCGTTATATTAGTTTTTGACTTAAATGCGTCACTTGTGTCTATAATACTGCAAAAAAAAATAATAAATTTCGCGTTTAGAATTTATAATATATTATTTGAGGTAGTAATAGGTCAATGGTAGGGCCGCGGTCAACCATAGTTAATCAAATTTTTTGGCAAAGTTTTTTTCTTTTATTCAACTTAGTTCCTTGAAAGATGATACACTGATTATTGCGACCCTCCAACTTTTCGATATCATTTTTGTAGTAAGATCTGTGCTTTTCTTCAAAGCAGTTCTCGGTTTCGGTAATCACCTCTTCAATCGACGAAAATTTCTTCCAAGTGAGCATTCTTTTGACATCTGGGAATCGAAACTGTCGCTAAAGATCTCGAGAAAGCGGTGGCTGCGGTGCAATTCGAAGCTTAGTTCTTGGATTTTTGCCATCGTTTGCACTGACTTGTGACGCGGTGCATTGTCTTGAAGAGACAGCACTTTCTTTATTATATATGTATATAATATGACCGTTTTTCGACGATTTCGTATTTCAAATGCTCCGATAACGCCATGTAATAGTCATTGTTGTTGGGCTTCCCTTTTACAAGGTAGTCAGTAAAAATTATTCCATCCGCATCACAAAATATAAGCGACGTTTGCGTTTTTGCATGCTTTGGAGCGGGTTCATCGTCTGCAGTCCAATCGGATAACTGTCGATTAGACTTCAGAGTGAAATGGTGGAGCCATGTTTCATCCATTGTCGAGTTTATTAAGCTGGAACATCACCAAACACTGCGCCGAATCATCAACTTGTCATTGGTTCTCGTGAAAAGTGAGCTCGCCCGGCACCCAGTTTTCGCATAACCAAATATTCGTGAATAAATGAATATGATTTACATGTTTGTTGATACTTTTAAGCTCCAGTTTTTAGATCATCCAAAATTATTTTGTGGACTTTTTTTATGTTTATGTCAGTAACAACCTGTTAGACGTTCATTACTTCGGTGCTCCTTTGACCACGTTCTTAGAAGTAAAGTTAGAATAATTTTCCTAGGGCTGTGTCCGGAAACTCAATCCAAACAAGTTTTTGCTTCAACTGTATTTTCCACCTTCTAAAAGCAATATTTTTTATCCTTTTTATTTTTTTCGCAATAATTTTTTCCTGACTCAAAATGATATAATTCACAAACTATTAATCTGACAGCTGTCAAATTTATACACGTGCCTTTTGAAAGTTAGGGTTAACTAAAAGTATGTGTAAATATGGATATAATTTTAGTATCGCCATCTACATGTCAGGCTGGAGACTTTTAAATTAACCTGTTATCTGCTTAGCCAGAAAAAGTTTCAACATCGAGATTTCAAAATATTTCCCATCGTAAAAAAAAATTTTTAGTCATAATTCAATAAAATCATGCCTTTTAGAGAACTTGGAAAGATACAATTTTTACGCAAAATGTAATATTTAGCATTTTTCTATAATTTACTTGTTTTTTCTAATCATTTCACTTAATTGTCTACGCGCCGAAATGTAGGCAACATGTTTAGTCATCATCAAAATCTGTAGCAAAATCGAGACTTTTCTCAAATTCAAGCGAAGTATGAAATATTAGTGTTTTCGATTTAATACCAAGTGAAAAAGGTAGCCATAAAAATTATTTTAAAAATCTCTCATCAACCTAATACCACTAGAAACAACCGTTAAAATGTAGGGTACACCACTTAAAACTTAACAGGGTATCAAAAGATTTTTTTTATGTCCTAAACAGGGTATTTTGAGGTTTTCACGAAGGTTGTAACATCTAGAAGGAAACTTTGGAGACTCATACACGTTGGAGAGATAGTCAGTTTTTGATATATCGAGCTGAAATTTTGCCACGTCCTTTTCGCCATAAGAAGTTGCTCTTTTGTCAGAATCACACATATCGGATCACAGTGGGATATAGCTAACATACAAACTGAACAATCAGAATAAAGTGCTTGTATAGAAAGCTCTTTCATTTGACGAAATATCTTCAAGAAATTTGAGATATGTTATTGTCTAAAGCAATGGTGCAAAATCTGAAAAAACTTGTTCAGATCAAGTCACTATAGCATATAGCTGCCATACAAACTGATAGATCAAAAACAAGCTTTTGTAGGAAATATTTTGTATTTGAGGAGGGTATTATTAGCTTTGGTGCAACCGAAATTAATGTTTTTCATTACTTTACTCTCTATTTCTCAATTGTGTTTTTTGTCTTAAAATTTATGTTATTTATTAACTGCAAATGTCAATTATGTGTTATAACTAGGATTATTTATAATACTCTGTGGTATAGTCCTTCAAATGTTATTGTAATTTGTAATTGCATTTATTTGCTAACAAGTGTTAGCGTTTAGAGCGTCTTTGTATGTATGTAAAATATTTCAAGTTTTTGTACGCGATTTTATTGAACTAATTGTTGGCTCCCATGACGCATTTTCTATGCAGTCTATGAATAAATGGATGATCCATGGCGACATTTCACACAAATTCTTGGAGAATTCATTTCCAGCAAATATCTAATAGCCACCAACCCTTGATGTTGTAATGCAACACTGCTGTTTAGGGGGCACACACACAAATTTGGATACATATATAAGTAAATATATATTTATATTCACTAACACATGCAAGTGAGTGGCAGCGGCTGCGACGCAGGTGCCACAATTCAACTATCAATTTGAGTAATTAAATGCAGCGAGAAGAGCGCGGCTGCAACTCACAGACATACATACATATGTATACACATATATACATACATACCGTTATAATGTTTGTACATTGATATATTTCCGAACGGATGGCCGTGCAAGACGACCAATACCCGAGATGATTAAATTGCAATTAGAAATATTGTTGACCCAGTGCAATAAAGCAAACAATCGGTTTCGCACACACACACACACACACGCATACAAACTCACACTTACACCGCAGTAAACGCGCGAATTAAAGTTACAAAAGCTTTTGAGGAATATAGGGGCATGCAGGTGTGTGTGTGTTTTTTTTTTTTGTTGGGCGCGCTGTCTGAGGTGAGCAGCTAGTTTGCAAGCGATCTATGGCACCCTGTGCACTCAGGTGGCCATTTTGTTGGCATGAATTACGGCGTAAGCGCCACACCGCGGCCACTCAAATATCTTGCTATTTTTTTGTGCACTTTTCGTATTAAACTAAAAAGTTCGCCATTTTAATAACGGTTAATTATAGCACAACGGGGATGTGCGCTTCATTGTCGTACTGTCGTCCTGCGAAGTCATCAATGGGTTGGGCTTCGCGTTTTCATATTGAATGGGTGCATGCAAACAAATTAAAACCGCTTTTTAATGAAAACCAGTACAGTCGAAACATGAGTTCTTTTGATATAGAAAGTTTTCATTAATATTTTTTTTCGGAAAAAAGCCGATTGTATGTAATGGTAGTGACCATTTGTTTCTGTCGTGTCAAAGCGACCTAGTTGAGTTAAAATAGTATACTGCTATTCTGTGTCCTCTTTATTTTCTTATATTATACCAGATTTTGTATTTTATACCAGTTCGTTGTTCGATTCGCTAGTGTTTAGTTGTAGTAAATCCAAAGCCTCTTTCCTTTATCACTTTTTATATTGACAGTCTTTCTAATTTAAACCAATTTCTTGTTTGGTTGGCTAAGGAAGAAAAATATGAATCCATTTTCTATACCACTTAACTACCTTACAATACATCAGTTTTTGTGGTTTATACCAGTTAATGTTCCGTTCGCTCCTTTTGTTTTCAATGAATCTAAAGCCTTTTCGCTTCATCACTTTTTCATTATAACAGTCTTTACAATTTATGCCAGTTTTTTATACCAGTTGCTTATTCGATTGGCTAAGGAAGAAAAGTATAATTCCATTTCCGGTAGAGAACTTTCTACACCGCTTTGCTTCCTTATATTATGGCAGATTTTATGGTTTATGCCAGTTCCTGTTCGGTTCGCTACTTTTGTTTCTTATGAACCTAAAGCATCTTCGCTTCATCACTTTTTCATTACACCAGTTTTTATAATTTATACCAGTTTTTTATACCAGTTGCTTATTCGATTGGCTAAGGAAGAAAAGTATAATTCCATTTCCGGTAGAGAACTTTCTACACCAATTTGCTTCCTTATATTATATCAGATTATATGGTTTATGCCAGTTCCTGTTCGGTTCGCTACTTTTGTTTCTAATGAACCTAAAGCATCTTCGCTTCATCACTTTTTCATTATACCAGTCTTTATAATTTATGCCAGTTTTTTATACCAGTTGCTTATTCGATTGGCTTAAGTGATATAATAAAATTATCATAAAGAATTTGAAGAAAAGCATAATTGCCACATACCGGGCGTGTTAAGTATTCTAACTTTTCTTAGTTGATGTCTGTAGTAGAGTAAGGGTTTCAGGATAGTAGTATATAGAAGTATAAGTGCTCGTATTGTGATTTTATGCATTCTTAAAATTCTAAATTAAAATTTTGCACCAAATTTACTATGGATTGTTTTAAAATTATTTCAAGATCAAATATGAAGTATTCCACAATGCAAAAGATTTAAGTCCATTTGTATGTAAAACATGTTTTCCGTTTGACGCTTTTGATGTCAATTAAATATTGAGCCTTGTTGGGCTTTAAAACCTGCTGAACCTATACCGTTATATGAGAAATGGCGTAGTGATTAATTGTAATTTTATATTTTTGCAGAAAGTTTCCAAATTAGAACACACTCGATATAGGTAGGTAATGTATTCAGAATATGTAAACAAAATCGCCAAAGCTTTCGTTCACCCCCTTTTTCCAAAACTGTAAAAAGACATACGCTTTTTCCATTTTTCACTCTCTCTCTATATATACTCGTATATATGTACATATGTATATATATGATCGCTCCTTAGCAATTTCTCAGCTATATGAATTACAGAGTTAGAGTACATTAGCTGGCCGCACAACATTATACCAATTTAGCAATTAAGAAATTTCAACAAAAATATTTTCACACATTTTAGTATCTACATATGTATGTAATTTCTCTAAAATTATTTTTCTTTTTCTTTTCAGGTAAGTGTATGCCTTAGTTTGAAGATTTTCTACATGAATTTTAAACACAAATCTAGAGAAGTAAAGGTTTGTACATACATACATATTTGCATGGTCACATAAAGATACTTTTTACTAACTCAGCTGGAAAAGTAATAGCTGTAAAAAGGTGAAACCTTTTCTTCAGTGATCTTTCTTTTAGTGATCTAAAAATAAAAACGAAAATAAAACGAACCAAAAGCCAAGTTTTGCAGAATGGTGAATAGAAATGGCAACTGGTATAAATCACAAAAGAACGCTGTAAAAAATTTAGAGCTTTTCTTTAGTGATCTAAAACAAGAAATCACAGCAAAACCAAGTTTTGCGGACTGTAGAATAGAAAAAGCAACTGGTATAAATGACAAAAGAACGTTGTAATAAGTTCAAAACTTTTCTTTGGTGATCTTTCTTTTAGTGATCTAAGAATAAAAACGAAAATAAAACAAAGCAAAAATTATGTTTTGCAGAACGGTGAATAGAAATGGCAACTGGTATAAATCACAAAAGAACGCTGCAAAAAGTTTAGAATATTCCACTAGTGACCTAAGAATAAAAACGAAAATGAAACAAAGCAAACATTATGTTTTGCAGAGTGGTGAATAGAAATGGCAACTGGTATAAATCACAAAATAACGCTGCACACAGTTTAGAACATTCCATTAGTGACCTAAGAATAAAAACGAAAATGAAACAGAGCAAACATTATGTTTTGCAGAGTGGTGAATAGAAATGGCAACTGGTATAAATGATAAACGAACGTTGTAATAAGTTGAAAACTTTTCTTTAGTGATCTAAAAATAAAAATGAAAAAACAAAACAAAAACCAAGTTTTGCACAGAGATGAATACGAAAATCAACTGGTATAAATGATAAACGAACGTTGTAAAAACTTGAAAATTTTTCTTTAGTGATCTAAAATAAGAAAACAAATAAAAAGTCCAGTTTTATAGAGTAGCGAATATAAATATCAACTGGTATAAATCACAAAAACTGGCATAATAACATATTGATAAAGCACTAAGAAAATGTGGCAATTAAAGGCGGTATTCATACACGCTCTAGTGGTCAACTAAATATATTTGTTTTACGCTGAAAATTTTAGTTAAGAGCGCAGGAAGTAAACAACGACAAAGAGAAGTGGTGTATCGAAGGCGACTTTTATGCGATATGCAACATATAAAGATATATTAAAAAGCCATATTTGATACTATCTGCTCAATACTCTGCTGCAGTAAATTATTATTTAAGCGATAATTAAGAGCACAACGCGATATTTGAAAGCGAACGAGTTCGCTACTCGCTAGTTTCGTACTTGCAGCTGCGGTATGGCAGCCAGTGCTTTAAAAGCGCCAAAATGAGCGTGTAGACGCGTGATAAGCTATTAAGTTGGGCACTCAAGCCGCCAATTACACGGCATACTTAGTGCATAAATTACATAAATAAATGATTCAGGAGGATGGTCGAGCATTATTTGTATATGTATGTGTGTATGTGTATGATTTCAATTATTGCTGCAGGCGATTTACATAATTGGCAAGATGCCAACAGCAACAACAAACAGCATAAATAATAGCAAAAAAAATGCCAGCCAGAAGACAGGCGAACAAAGAAACTAGTTGTTGTTGCCATTTAAGAAGCTGAAAACTTTACGCGTATGTTGTTGTAAGAAGCTGCTTTTTGTTGTTTTTGTTTCTTTTTTTTTGCCTGCAACTATTTTTGTATAATTCGTTAAACTTATTTATTTTGCATGCGCAATGATTGAAATTTATTATATCCAACTATTGTTTTGCACTTTACCGGCTCTGTTGTTTCTTTTTTTTATAAATTTATTTGTTGCTTTTGTTGTAACTGCGCTAGAATAATTTAATTCCACTTTTTTATCTGCTTACAAAATAATTACAATATTTCCTGGTATTTATGAGAGATACGCATTTGAATAACAATTAATGCGCGCAATCGCACACACGCACACTCACATACATACATATACACATGCACACACTTACTACACCATTTGTATATGGTTTGCGCAGCTAAACAAGCCTAGTTTGCCTGGACAGCTACAGGCGCGCGCAAAAGTATGCGCACAGGCGAATTAATTTTGTCTTGGATACATCATAAAACAACAATAAAAACAATAAACAATAGTTAAATTAAATTAACTTAGCGAAAAAATAACGAGTTTGGCGTGAAATTAAAGCGTAGAAGTCGCGAAGCTGCAAAAATGCTGCGAATTGGGAAGCCACAAAAACAAAATAACGCAATTCTCGAGACACAAACACACAATTATATGGTATATAGAGATATATATCTTTAAACATCATATACATATATGCGAGTATATACAAATATATTTACAAACATTCAATAAGTATATTTCAAAAGTGCAACCGATGAGCCACAGCTTGGAGATGTGCAAATTGAATAGAAACAAAAAATAAAAATAGATAAAAAACGAAGAAAAAACGTTAACTTCGGCTGCAACGAAGCTATAATACCCTGTATAGTTGCATTTTATATACCATGGAAGCGTAATATTATCTTTAATTTAATAAAAAAAGTTTTCCATACAGAGCTTCATAAGGATCGGTTAGTTTGTATGGCAGCCATATGCTATAATAGTCCGATCTCAACAAGTTTTTCGTATATAGTACCTTTGCTTTAGATAATAGTTCGTGCGAAATTTCGTGAACATATCTCATGAAATAAAAAAGTTTCCTATACAAGGACTCTATTTTGATCGATCAGTTTGTATGGCAGCCATATGCTATTATAGTCCGATCTCAACAAGTTTTTCGTATATAGTACCTTTGCTTCAGATAATAGTTCGTGCGAAATTTCGTGAAAATATCTCGTCAAATAAAAAAGTTTCCCATACAAGGACTGAATTTTGCTCGATCAGTTTGTACTGGAGCTATAAGCTATACTGGTGTGATCTGAGTAATTTCTTCCGAAATTGTAGAATTGTCTTAGGTAACAATTCGTGCAAAATTTCGTGAAAATATCTCTTCATGTAAAAAAGTTGCTCATACAACAACTGTATTTTGTTCGAAGAGTTTGTATGGCAGCCATATGCTATTATAGTCCGATCTCAACAATTTCTTCGGATATAGTGCCGTTGTTTCAGATTATAGTTCATGCGAAATTTCGTGAAAATATCTCATCAAATAAAAAAGTTTTCCATACAAGGACTGAATTTTGAACGATGAATTTGTATGGCAGCTATATGCTATAATGGTCCAATCTGAGCATTTTTTTTGGAAATTGTAGAGTAGTCTTAGGTAATAACTCTCGAGAAATTTCATGGCAATATTTCGTCAAATAAAAAAGCTTCCCATACAAGAACTTGATTCTAATCAGTTTGTGTGACATCTCATCTCTCTGTTATAGTGATCCGATAATGGCGGTTCTGATAAATGTGCAGTTTCTTGGGGAGAAAACGGCGTAAGCAAAATTTCATATAGATATCTCGATCGATTCGATTTTGTATACAGATAGACTTACGGATATATAACACTGGGCTCAGCCCGTCAGGGCTATATATACTAAATATGTATATGTATACTTACATACTTTAAAAATCTCGTATTCCTTCTGCGTGCTACATACTTTGTGGCCACTTTAATATGTGCAGGGTATAAAAAAAAATTAAATAAAAAAAAAACAAAGAAGAAACGCAGCAACACAATACTCGACCATTTCATTGCAATTGCGATTGTTGTTATTGTTGTAATTGCTGCATAATTGCAATTTTTTATGCACACTCATACATATGTATGTGTGTGCAACTTGACTTCGCAACCAATCAGCGAGTGCGAGACTTTAAATTACACTTTTTTAGTGTGGCCACTCTCGTGTGCATTGCTGCACACAGATGATTGTTGTTGGTGGCGCAGCTGCAGTTCAATTTTTTCCACCGACAGTAAAATACTTCAATTTGATTGAAATTTATGCGCACAAAATGTGCGAATAAACAAGATTTTCATGCATAAGATTTCATGCTAATGCTGCTGGCATTCAAGACACTATTGTTGTTGCTGCTGTTTCAGTTGATGTTGTTGTTCTTATTGCAATGGGTTTAGATATTGTAATTTTGTTTTATTATGTGCTGTGGCAAATCACCAGCGACTGTCATGGCCAACACGCTGCCGTTCAAGGCGCTGAAGTTCGCAATAGAACGGCGCATGGTGGCTAAGAGAGGAGCGGGGCAGTGCTGCAGAGCGCTATACTAGCGTTAGGTGACGTACATAGTTACAAATTTGCATGTTCACAGCGACACACACACAAATATGTATGCGTAGATGTGCAGTTGCCTGCAGAGGGAAGCTGCAATCACTGTTACTCACAACAGCAAAAATACTAAAATTATTCAACTAAATTTATTTTTAACAAGCGTTTACTATTTTATTGCATTTAACCTTTGTGTGGTGAGCCTATTTCTTAAAGAAATAACAATTACTTCGAAATAAATATTTTTCACGTTAATTTTCTGACACAGGAAAGGATTTAGTCATCGCATTTTATTGCCATTAATTTAATTCTGCAAAAAAATAAAAAATCTTAAGAAATATTTAACCAAAACTTTAACATATAGAAAAAATCCTAAAAAGAAATCACTAAGCAACAAAATAATGTAATTTTTGCCAGTTAAGCAACAGTTGAGTGTTCGTTTCGCCACTTTTCAACTCGCTATCTTTCAGTTATTACTGTAAAAAGTTTATATATATAAGCAACAACAAAATTGCACCGTTGATTTCAAAAGAAAAGCGCCTGGGATATCGCCTTTAAACAGTTAAATCATTTGCTGTTCTATTTCTGTTAAAAAAGAGAGCATAAGTGACTTATACCAGTTGTTCTTGAGATTTGGTGAATTAAAAAATATTCTCTATATATTTTATTATACCAATCTGTATGATTTATAACACTTTTTTGTTTTATTTACCAATTTGCATGGTTCTGTGAATAGAGTTTCTATACCTTTTGATTTATACCATTTGTTCTTTCGATTGTGCAGACGCCATAATTTGGTGAATTTTAAAAAGCTGCTATATAGCTTTGATTATGATTATATTTTATAACTAATGCCGGTTGCTTGTTCTAGTTAGCATTTTACAAGTTTTGGTAAACAGAAGACAAAGTGAATACCTTCAGACGATGTCGTTAATTAGTATATCAGTTGTTCTTTTGATAGGTCATTGTTCATAATTTTAACAATAAAATAATTCTATGGCATTATGCTTATTTTTTGATTAGTAAGTACAATTTATATAACTTCCGATTCATACAAGTTGTGCTATCGATTCAACATTCTTTACAGTGTGGTGAATATAAAAAGCTATATATTTTTGTCATACAAATCCTTGTGGCTTATGCCACTTGTTTTCCAACACTTGCAGATTGCAGAACGTTGTGATTTTTGCTAGTTTTTTTCGGTTTGCCAGCTTCCAAAGTTTAAGGAAAAATATTTTTGGCTTTTAAAAAGTATCTGCATTAGCATACAGGGTTTGTCCGGAAAGTAGTAGGACTGAGTCGATTTAAAAAAAACTTATTGAACCAAACATTACAAATCTTTAAAAACTGTCAAAATAAGCTCCTTCTGTGTCGATGCAGTGCTGCCAGCGCGATTTCCAAGCATTGACGGCGTCACGGAAGGCATTGAGAGCCGAGGTGCATGCTGCTTTTATCCTCTCTGTCGTCTCAAAGTGCTTGCCTTTCATCTTCATACCCAAATATCCACGACTCATCACCTGACATAACGTTATTCTAATATTGGGGGTCATTTTCACACATGTTCAGATTTTCTTGGCACACTTCCACTCGCCGCAATTTCTCGTCGTCAGTGAGGACTTTTGGGACCATTATCGCGCACACCTCGCGCATGTTCAATACGGAGCACTTCAATGTCATGAACCACAGATTTAGATACGTTTAACATCTGTGCAATTAAACGAATACTTATTCGACGGTCTGAGTTCAAAACTTCGCGCCTACGAGTCATATTGTCGGTGTTTATCGAAGTCGCAGATCTCCCAGCACGGTCTTCATTAGCGATCTCTTCCCGGCCCTCCAAAAAGGCCTGGTGCCACCAAAACACACCACTTCTTGCTTAAGCAATATCTGGCTTGATCATATCAAAGGCCTTTGTCGCAGATTTATCGAGTTTCAGACAGAATTTAATCGCGTACCTCTGCTCTAAGGAACGCTGCATTTTCGGCTTGAACCACTCACAGAAACACGTCGCGCCCTAACGTTCATTAGGTAGGAATGCCCTCTAATGAATCCAGTCGATGCGCGCACGCTTCGAGGTACAGTCGCGGCGGAAGAAACTCAGTCCTATTATTTTCCGGACAAACCCTGTATGTAGCAAGAAGAACTCATTCTCCAAACTGGTACTTTGAACTTTGTTGTTTGAAACTGCTTGGGAATCTGGCTGTGTTTCTGTTAAATTGAGCTAGAAGTTCTCAAAATTTATTTCTATAATTCAACAACTTCTTCGGGTTGGATATAAAACTAACCTTTTTATCAAGACCAGATATCAACGCAAGCATAGGAGAATTAGAGATTGGTGCAAAATTTTGTGAAAGTATCTTCTCACAAAAAAAAGATTTCCGTACAAACACTAGAAGCTGGTCCATTTCAAGGTTCCCTACTTTAAAAAATAAAGCAAAAACACTGAAAATTTAAATTGAATGGGAAAAATGTATTATCATTCGAAACAACATTCTTTGCCATGTATTTCTTGAAGATTATGTCCTTCAATTGTTGGCGGCGGTCGAGTCTCAGATGGTCCATCCGTTGAGTCCAATTTTCGATGACTCATACGAGCATTTCGACTGGTAACTGGCGAATGATACGCATGAAATTATGCTCCAACGCCTGAATCGAAGCGGCATCGTCCGAACATACTTTAGACATTATATATCTCCACAGGAAAAAGTGTAACGGTTTGATATCACACGATCGATCGGTGCAAAAACGAGAAATTATCTGCTCACCGAAGTGTTCACTCAATAGATCCATTGATTTACGCGATGTGTCAGATGTGGCGTTGTCTTATTGAAACCAAATGTCGTCGAGATCTCGAAATAGTCGGTTATTTTAGCACGATAACGGTCGACATTGACGGTAACGTTCTCACCGGCTTCATTTTTGAAAAAAATATGAACCGATGATTCCACCAGACCACAAACCACACCAAACCATTGTCATTTTCTGGATAAGATGGCAGCTCTCGAATCTCTTCTATTTGCTCTTCGTCTCAAATGCGGCAATTTTGCTTGCTTACATACCCGTTGATCCAAAAATGGGCATCATCGCTGGACAAAATTTGACTCGAAAACGTCGGATCTTCTCAGAACTTTTCAAGAGCCCAGAGAGCAAAGCAATGTCACTTGGGATTGTCAATTGGCTTTAGTTCTTGCACAAGCTGTATCTGGTACGCTTTTAACTTAAGATCTCGACGTAAAATGTGCCAAGTCATTCCATACGTCTGTCCAAGTTGCTGCGAATGGCGAAGAATCGATTCTCTACAGTCTACGTGTACACTTTTAGTTATGGATGTTATATTTTCTTCACTGCGTACTGGACGATATCAATTCGGTCGAATATTATCCAATAAAGAATGCTGGGTCTCAAGATGGGTGATGGGTTGCGAATAGTGCGCTCAGTACGCCGATTATGTTGACTCTAAGTTGAGCGATGCGCGCGAAACACATTTTTTACAGAACGTGAATTTTCGTAATAACGTTGAACGATTTGTAACCTTGTTCAGGCATTTTCCATGATGAAATGCCAAACAATACTGAACAAAATTTACATGACAGCTTGATACGACTCACGCGTGATCTGTCAAAAAGAGGCTATTGAAAAAAGTAAATCTACTTGAACCACCCGTTATATCTTTATAAGATCAATGACATTTTGCATGTTGCGAACATCTTGGAAAGCTTAAGATACCATGTTCGGGGTATAATTAGATTAAAATGAGTAATTATATTTATTATTAATATTATTTAAAAAAGTTATTTCTGGCAAATTATTGCGATTTGGAAGAAAAAAATAAAAAAAAGTAAAATAAAATTAAAAAAAATTAAAAAAATATAAAAAAAATAAAAAAATATATAAAATATAAAATTGAAGATCTGAGGCTAGTAGGCTTCTTAGAAGCAAGGTGACAAAACTTTCCAGCTGGGATGTCTTTCGTTTGATGGGTTCAGTCAACAAATATTAGTGCATGTGCGCAGACGATTCAATTGCTTTTTATTTTTACGCTAATTAAGTTACAAATAAATAACAGTACATAGCGCAACAATTACACAAGCGCCTAAAAAATTCCCTCAGCGATTGAGAGAACGCAGAAAAGGTTATTTATTAAAATCGCACAAAAATGCAATAAAATACGACAAACAAGACGAAAGACAATAAAAAAATAAAACAACAATAAACGATAAACTCGTAAATAGTTGCTAAATAAGTACGATTACAACAAAAGCAAAAACAAGTAATATGCAACAAAATAAGGTGCGCCGCCACACGACTGCGCCACCGTGGCAAGCAAAAGCAACAATAAGGAAAAATAATAAGAAAATAAATAAATAGAATGACAACAACAAAAGTTGTAGCGGTACAGCAGCTAAATACGAGCAAAACGCCAAAGGAGGAATGGATTTATTGCTAACAAAATAGCAGCAAACTCAAAACGTGAGCCGAATGCGCGCATGTGTGCACGTGGAAGTCGCGGCGACAATAAATAATTTGAAAAATATAAATTTAAATAATAGAAAACCAAATGTACACTATGCAACAACAATAATATTAACAAGAGTAAAATATATGGTTAAACAACTGGCATTACACGCATACATACACACACACATAACTGTACATGTATTTGCGCACGTTGTTCGCACCTCACGTTACCAACCCGCCAGCGCTATGGCAGCCTAAAGCCTGTGGCTTGCCTAGCTGCCGCAATTGTTATTGTTAAATTTGTTTTCATTGTTGTTGTTTGTTGTTATTTCAATATTATTCTATTTTTTCGGTCTTTGCTTTTGCTTGTTGTCTCTCATTGCTATCCACTCGTTGCATTTCGCCTCTTTCTTGCGCATTCGCTGATATCTTCGGCGGCAGCGGTGCTGCATCGCTGCACCGAGTTGCCATGAACTGGAAAACCTTGAAAACTTAATGTTGCCCACATACACTTACATACATGCATATAAGTATATTTTCGTTTTCTTATGCATTTTCTATTTTGTAGTTTCTATTTTTTGTTGCCTTCGCCCCTGTCATGCCTTCCGTCCCACCCTTGCTGGCGTCGCTAATGAATTTTGCACAGCGATTCGCCACATTCTCAGTTTGAATAGCTCCCTTGTGACGGTTTTCGTTTGGCAATACCAAATTTTTTCGTCTATAAGTACGCTTGAGTACATAACTGTTACTTTTTCAGTTTGCGCAAATCGGTTTTGGAGAGTTTTCACTGTAGCAGTGTTCGAAAGCAAGCCACCAAGACACTTTAATATTGTCTGAAAGTAATTATAAGCCTACTATAAGGGAGGAGTAAGGTATTCTCGTTTTTTTTTTGCATTTTTTTTATTTTATATTAATGTACAATATCTTAAGATTATTCTGTGAAACTTTGAGAGCAATTAAAGCAAAATTGACGGAGATATACACTTGTAAGTCTCCGCCCTCCGATTTAATTGTGAGCGTCTGTGAAACTTTAAAGCGTTTTCCCACAACTCACGTTTTCAAAGTCGGTGCCTCGCATAATTTCAAAACTACTGCACCGATCCTTTTGAAATTTTAAAGACTATTTCTGTACATATTTTACGAGGTAACGCTGGAGATTTTTTTGTTCATAAATTTGATTTCGCAATAACAACTTAGCCGATTTTTTCCCAAATAATTGTGTTTTTCCCTTCAAAGTCTTCGAAAAATTTTAAAAATTGGAATTTCAAAAAAACCCTTACAGCGTTACCTGGGGTAAACTATTATCTAACGAATGAACTTTAATTTTTTGATTTCGGATGATCCAGCAAGGAGTTGTGAGGGGCACCGCAATTCAACTTCTTTTCGAGACCCGTCCGGACAATTGCTGCCATTGCCGTATTTTTTAATATTTCTTTGTAAAAAATTGATAAGAAATTTTTCGAATGTCATTCTTCAATGTGCCATTGGTTGGATAAATAAATTTTAACTGCGTCGTCAGAAAAAAATCACAATTTAACTTTACTGAGGATATTTCTTATAAAAAAAAGAAAAAAAGAAGATAGACGAATCTCTCTTAGCAGTTCGTATATGGTTCCAGATTCCGTTCTCCCAACAGTCAAGTCCAAGTAACCGGAACAGACCCTGATTTTTACCGGCCAAGGCCTGTCACTAATAATAATGCTAATATGGGCAAATGTCGAAAAATTTGACCACAACTTTGTTGAAAAATTGAATAGTACGGCTCCGAACGGTCTTAATTGTCAACTAAAAATAATTTCTCACATTTAAGATAAGCGAAAGACTACTCCAAAATCTTCATATTTCAAAGGGCTGTAGATAGAAATTTGAGATACTTATAGGATTAGGTCCCCTGTTTGGAAAAAAAAATCTAAAAAAATTGTTGCAGATCACAGGGTTCTGTAGAAATTGTTCCCGATCTCCAGCCTTCTCTTGGTCACTCTCTCTTGTCTATGGTCCATATCAGTGCTCACTTTGTCCAGTTAAAAAGGTTATGTAACAATGCAGGTTTTTTTAGTCGTCCACAAGCATTATGGAGACACCTAATTTCCAAGTATATTTTCATTTCTTTCTTTCAAAAAAGGTCGCAATGGTAAGGCTCCGATCGTATTTAAGCATGCACAAGTTTTTATAATATTAGCAGTTCGGACGCAATATAGGACACATTTTTCAGATAATACCAACTTATAGGCCCCAGTAAAAGTGTTAGGAATCCACAAATATACACATACAGGGTTAGTCCGGAAAGTAATAGGACTGATTTTCTTCCGCCACGATTGCATTCGGTAGAGGGCGCTCCTAGCAAACGAACGAGCGGTTGGTCAGTTGTCTCCGAGCGCCTGGAGAGTCAGGAGAAACATTTTCGCGCGATATGCTTCTGTGAGTGGTGCAAGTCGAAAATGCAGCGTTCGTTCCAATCCCCGACCCTCCTTTAAATGTAATCCAATATCTTTTGGGATTGTTTATAAAACTTCGAAGAATCCTAAGAATCATAGAGGGGGTAATAGGGTTGAAAGTGACTGTCTGTCTGGCCGTTCGTACGAATTTTGATTTTTCGGTTTCCTATTATTTCTGAGTCACCATTTCCTAAATCGTTGGACAGATTCGACGTCATATTCATAATTACATGTCTCTGCACCAGCCATTTTGCGTTTGCTGAATGTGGGGTCCTCAGATACGTTGTCAAGCATCTTGTTTGGCACCTCATCTTGTTCCATAAGATGATGAGCTCCTCTGCTACCTCTAATGCCAGCTCGACGATTTTCAAGCACTGTTTCAACTTTTTCGACGTTATCATCATTAACAGAGTTAGATGGACGAGTCGTTTGAGCCAAGTTTTCGAAAACTGCGAGAACTTCACTGAATGCTTTGTGCCGCACAAATATTTGTGTAAATGAAATAAAGTTTTTCTTGCTTCTGAAGGACAGATATTGCCCTGAACCGCTTGAAAAGACTGACTGCAGCTGCGTGTGTACTCTTTTAAAAATCGCATAGATGTCAAATCACGACGAAGGTTTTTCACCTTTCACAAAATAAAAATCAGCAAGCATCCAGCATTTAAGTGCTAGTTTTGTAAAAGCTCTACTTCATAAAAGAAAAACTTATCATTATTACCTCTCACACTCTAGACAAGCGGTCAATTGCATGACAATCTAATGGGCCCAGACAGCTATGTAAATAAGCATTTTGGGTGGCAAAACACAACAAACACAGCTTAATGCAGCATAATATTTGTTGTAATCTTTTAATTAGGCGCACTCGGCTGATGCTCGGCTCTGTAGTGTCTGCACCTTGCACTGGAGCAATTTGGAAGGCGCTTCGTGTGGCTAAATGCCGGTTGTCCGCCGCCTATTACCAGTCAACGCTAAGTGTCTGCCGGCACGCGGCCTATCGCACTTGTTGCTTGCGCGCTAACCACGCGTTTGTCTGTCAGTATGACAGGCCGGCTGTATGACAGACTGGCAGTCCGTCAGTCGGTCAATCAGATAGTCCAACAGTGCGTCAGTCAGATTCGAATGAGGCGAATGAGGCGAATGAGTCTTATGGCAACAGTATGCGAGGTCGTCTAGAACAAGGCGCGGCAGTTGGGAAGCCCTTTAACCAACACCAAGTGCATTTAATTGCATTTGAAGGCCTCACACGAGCACTCGCACGCACTCACACACTTACTGGCACATACATGCCGAAATTGTGGCATTTGTGCTGCTTTGTGTATAAAGCGCATTTTGGTGGCAACAACTGCTATGCGCATATGTGTGGCTAATGCCAAACTATTTGCTGCCAGATGTTGTTGCAGATGCGCAATTGACTCACACGAGTCCATATGTGTGTGTGTATGTGTGCACCTTTGGTGATTCATGCTGAGGCAGTATTTGTTGCGCGTCCCATGTTGTTGCCAGCTGTGGCTCACACGTAGCTAAACAGATACACACACATTGCAATATTCGCATGCGCGTCACTTACACGCATACACACAGGCACATTCGCAAAATGCACGCACGCGCAGCTAACGTGTCTATTATGCACATATATATGGCATTGCAACTTGCAACATGCCACATTAAAAGCGATTTCTCGCCTGCTCAAATGCAATTTATTATGATTTTATTTGCTCTCATTGTTCTTGTTCTTGTTGTTGTTGCCTGCTCCTAATTCTAATTATTTGATTTAAATTTTTCGTTTTCATTGCATACTTTATGTTATTATTATTATTGCTTTTGTTTCCTCTGCTGCGTGCAATTTTGCATGCACAAGCTGGTTCTTGTTGTTTTTGTCAGTTTTTCTTCTACGCGGCACGTAATCTGATTTGCTTAAGTTGTGTTGCTGTTGCTGCCGCTGTTGCTGCTTCTTCTTGCCACATGCATTTACTTGTTGCCGCTGCCACTGCCATTATTATTAGCATTATTAATTTTTGCACTTTATTGTTGCTGTTGCAAATGTACGCTTTATTGCGCGCAGTTGCTGGTTATTGCTGTTGTTGTTTTTCTTGCTGTTGTTGTTGTTGATTTTTTTTCATGGCAGCCG
This sequence comes from Bactrocera tryoni, assembly GCF_016617805.1. NCBI lineage: Eukaryota > Metazoa > Arthropoda > Insecta > Diptera > Tephritidae > Bactrocera > Bactrocera tryoni. The sequence continues at coordinate 50,667,098 of NC_052499.1, forward strand.
CACTAAGTGGCATTGTCAGAGACGCATCACTCGCTCGCACCACCTCAGCTGCCGCTACGCATGCGGCAAGTGCAACATGTGGCATGGTGCAATGGTTGGTTGCCTAGCGCGCTGCCAGCAAATGGGGACGCCCTAGACAAAGCGCAGTGGCAGCAATTATATTTCATATATTTATTTCTGTGTTGCACTAACCGCTTGCAACAAAACTACATACAAAATCACTTCGTTGTGGCATTTTCGCTCACACAGCAAAGGCAACACCTTGCCACCACTGCCACATTTGCTCCCTTTATTTTTCTTTCTAGCTGTGCGCTCGCATTGCATGCAACATCAAGTAAAATGTACTATTTTTCGTTGTTGTTTTTGTTGTTGTCGCTTGCTGTTTTACTCAACCCGCCTGATTATTAAGTAGAATTTGATTTTGTTAATTAGTTTTCGTTGCTTTTAAGTTTACATTAAAACCTGCACACCTACCACCGCCATAATAAGGAGCAACAATAACAACAACAACGGCAAAAAATACACAGCTAATTACATGTACAACCGCATTGGTAACAAAATCAGCAAATCAGCTATACACATGCAAAGTGTGGCCGTCGGAGTGCATATATTAATGTTGCACTTGCAACATGCCATCATATTCAAAGCAAACGCTGCAGCAACAATGTATCGGCACGTTCCTCCCTGCGTTAATAAATAAATTTGTCGCTTCATAGCTGTTTTTTGTGCTTGTTCTTGTTTTTGGTTTGCTCATTAATTTATTTGTTTGTTTGTTCGGTTGGTTGCAAGTGGCATGTGGCACATATACTTAACGAAATTAAGGCGCACAAAGTGCCACTCAGATGGCCGCCTCCAATGACACCGTTGCAGGCGCCATCATCACAGTTCGCCCACGAGCTGCGTGCGCCTTCACCGCCGGGCAGCCTGTGTGTGTGTGTGTCGGTACCTTTGCTCAGCTTCTAATTGCATTGCAGTTCGGTGCTTTGGCGCATTTTTCCTCGGCTGTTTGTAATTTATGCTGCCTCAAAGTGCAGACGCGCACGCACTTGCAACAATTGAAAAAACATCTTAATTCAGTTGCAATTGTGTGTGTGCGAGTGTCTTCGAAACTTATTGCTTTTTGCGACAATAATGACGTTGTGGCACGCACTTTTTACACCGTTTCGCTAATTTTTGCCATTTTATTTTGTATAAATTTGTTTTAATAAAATGTTATCTTTATGCCAGCGGAATTGAGTTGTCAGTCCAAAAGCCTCTTAATGAGGTCCGCGGGAATTAAAATATAATGAGAAGATTAGCTCTAAGCAGGGTGTATTAATTTTTATAATTTTTATTACATTAGCCGTGTCTTCAGTTAATTTTAATGATTTCTTTAAGTGCCACACAAATATGCGCGATGTTCCTGCTACAGATCGTTTTATAAAGGGTGTTGCATTCTGTGTTTTGCAAATGATTATTTTTTTGTCGAAAATACAATGTGAGTTCACTAGTCAGCTTCGTAGTATTTTAAAACCGTTTTAGATTTTTCTGCCTATCGTGTTCTACTGTCATATGTTATATGATCAGCCAATGAAGTTCAATCTCTTTCCCTCTCTTTCTCTTTCCCTTTCTTTCTCTTCAGTCTGGTGATCCGTTTCGAGATTCCCTAACTTTTTTTAAAGAAAAAACACAGAAACTTCAAAATTAAGGGGGGAATCTTTATTATCGTTCGAAAGAACATTCTTTGGCATTTATTTTTTGAAGATCATCATTTTCAAATGTTGGCCGCGGCTACGTCTTAGATGGTCCATCCGTTGTGTCCAATTTTCTATGGCTCATTGGAGCATTTCGACTGGTAACTAGCGAATGGCCACGTGATGTTTTGCTCCAAGGTCTGAATCGAATAGGGATTGTGCGCATGGACTTTGGACTTTACACATCCCCACAGGAAAAAGTCGAATGTGGTATCACACGATCTTGGTGGTCAATCGAAAGTTCTCTCAATGAATCCATTGATTTACGCGATGCGTCAGATGTGGCGTTGTCTTATTGAAACCAAAAGTCGCCGAGATCACGAGCTTTAATTTCAGGCATCAAATAGTCGGTTATCACGATGCGATAACGACCGCCACGGTTACGTTCTCACCGGCCGTTTCACCGGCCTACAAATCCCAAATTCGGTTGTTTTCTCTTGGTAAAATGGCAGCTCTTGGTTCTCTTCAGGTTGCTCTTCGTATCAAATGCGCCAACTTTGCTTGTCTACATACCCATTTAGCCAAAAATAGGCAACAAAATTTGACTCGAAAACGTCGGATCTTCTTGGAACTTTTCAAGAGCCCATAGGGCGGAGCGATGTCGTTTGGAAAGGTATAGTTTTTCCTCAAGCTGTATTTTACGCACGTGGACACATTGTATAGTAAATTGAGATCCTAGAGAACATTAAAAGTACCAATAAAAACACTGTACCTCCACTTGGCCACAGGAAGATTTTTTTATTAGCTTTCACGTTTTGTTCGTGATCCATCAGATCCTAGGATCAATCAAGTGTTACTGAAATAACGCTTAAAACTGAGCACTGTCAATATAACTTAAACGGTGACATGGAAAAAGGAAAAGGACCAAAACAACTATTATCCGTGGCACTGGTTCAGCCAACAGGTAAATAGTTACTATTGCAAATATCTAGCTTCAAGGGTGGAGAATTTGCTTTAAGAGTGCGGAATTATTCCAGCTTATTTCCAACTAAAAATTTTTGTCTGATAACACTATTACGAGAAAGAATCTTTATGATTACAAAAAATTGGTTAGGATAAAGTTTTCTCGACTACACTTGGTATTCCCAGCCGAAAACCACAAAACTAAAGAATCATTTTTCGAAGATGGCGCCGAAATTAATATCTCAAACCTGAGCAACAAAGCTAAGCACCCAAATAGGCAACAGAAAATGAATAAAATCGTTGCTAACAACAACAGCAGCAACAACAACTACAACTAAACAAATAACCGAAGGCAAATGACGAAAATAACGTCCAATGGCAGCGCAGCGACTGTGACGAACACGAATTTGTGACTACAATTAGTGGCTTTCGTTGGTATTAGTGTGATGGTGGCTGGTGGTGGAAATGGTGGATAGTGGTGGGTAGTGTTGTTTGCTATTGTTGTAGGCGTAACGCATTTTTTAGTTTCATTTTTCGACAACAATACAAACGACATATTTGGCGGCCAATGCTTTTCTAACTATTTTGTTACGCTACATTGTTGTTGTTGTTGGCATTGTTATTTTTGATACACACACACACGCGTTTTTGTATTGCTAAGAATAAGCCAATTGTAACTGGTTGACGTTAAAAGCGTGCAAAAAATAGCAAACAACAACAGCACTTATACAAACAACAACAGCAAGTGCCGACAATAAGGTATCAAATTCAGCAGCAACAACAACTTAAATGCAAACAAACGAAATAAAAACTCGTCAACTTGGACCTCACCTTGAATGCGCCAACGGCAATGCAACACGCCGCCACCCCAAAACCACCGCCGAACGCCGAGCTGCACCGCTGCCCCGCGGCTTTGCCTTGAATGCAGCGCATTTTGTGGTATGGAAATTGCCAAGTCTTACTTATTGTTTTTGCTGTTGTTTTTGCATTTTTGCTATTTTTCTATTAACATATTTGCTGTTTTTAGCTGCTGCTTTTAAAATATTCGCCATAAATAAACACACGCACACATAGCCAAATGCACACACACACTCACACATATACACATATGTACATATACATACACAAATATTTGCACAAATTCGGTTTGACTATTGAAAATGGCGTAAAGAATATAGAAAATAAATTACTGATCGAAGAAAGAAGCAAAAAATTAAAAGAATCAGAAAAGGCAACAACAAAAAACTGGTTATGCCAATGAAAATAAATATGAAATGAATAGCGCTTAGCTGAATAAATATAAAGTCGCAACGAAATTGAATGTGTGGCGTGGCATGGCGTGGCGTTTCCTCAAATTTCCTTAATAAATAACGAATAGCAATAATTTCATGTGTGCAACAACAACAATAGCAATAAAAAAAATTGAAATAGAGATTTATTGCACAAGTAACAAAAGCGGAATTATTCAAATAAACAAATTGTATTGAAAAATCAGCTGTACTTGAGAATTTCATCATGCAATTCCATAAACGAAACGTCGTGGAGGCCAACTGGCCGAAAGTCTTGTGAGCCATGCGACAGTTAGAGAAGATCGTGGTGAGAGTTAAACTCAACGCGAGGGGAAGAGAGCAGCGCGCGGTGTCAGCCTGAAGTGCTTCTATTTCATAACATTCTAGAGCTTCGAAATTTATTGGCAAATCCACAAATCCCACGATCCATCCGAACTTATGCGGAAGTCGTATACCGACATTGCACATAGTAAACTAATATTGATAAATATGTTATGGTTAGCGCTATTTTAGTTACCGCATTAGCAGGAAGTTGAAACGAGAAAGAAAATATGAAGCATTGTATTAAAAATATATATAAAAACAAAAAAACCACAAATAGTAACATTGAAGCTAATGAGATCATAGTTTGCAGCATGAAAATATTGGTGAAATGCGAGTAGGCTTATATTTTGGAGACCAAAAAAATTAGAAAACAAGATAACGCGTTCATTTCGGCTACACGGAAGCTATAATACCATTCACAGATGCCTTTTTTAAAGCATAAAAGGTAAACAAAATTTTAATCTCGATTTTGGTCGGTCAGTTTATTTGGCAGCTATATGCTAAAGTGGTCCGATCGGAGCAATTTCTTCGAAGGTTGAAGAGTTGCAGTGAATATCAATCTATGCCAAATTTCGTGAAAATATCTCGTCAAATAAAAAAGTATTCCATACAAGCACTTGATTCCGATGGTTCAGTTGGTATGGCAACTATATGTTATACTTGTCCGCTCTGAACAAATTTTTCGGAGATTGCAACATTGATATAGAAAACAAACCAAGCCAAAGTTCGAGAAGATATCTCGTCAAATGACAGAGCTTTCAATACAAGCACTTGATTCCAAACTTTCAGTTTATGTGACGGCTTTATGCTACAATGGTCCGATATCGGTAGTTGCGACAAATAAGCAGCTTTTTGGTGAAAAAAGGATGTGAGCAAAATTTCTGGTCGATATCTCAAAAATTGAGGGGCTTATTTGCATATATGTATATATACAGACTTACGGATCGACTAAGCTCGTCATCTGTTCTATTATAAATGTATATACTCGTATTTCTTAAGGTCTTCGACGTTTTCTTTTGCGTGTTACAAGCTTTGTGACAAACTTAGCATACCCTGTTCAGGGTATAAAAATTATGAAATATTAAATGAAAGGCGAGTTTTTGCGCAAACGATTGTCAAAACGATGATCTACTCGTTCCTATACCTTCTTTATGGGAATTAATATTTAAGAAATTAAAGATCATTTTGTTTTAATAAACGAGCTGGTATTGAAGTAGTCAACTTCAAATCGTAACTTCTCTTCTCTATTGTGAAAGAATTTATAAGTGAAAACAAGACCAAAGTTCTGTTTTTGAAATAAGCACAAGAGACAAGTGATTGACTAAATAAACTATTTTAACCGTATTATTTTCTAAAATTACTTAGCGAAGCCATGCATTTTGGTTTATACCAGTTCTATGTAATTTTTTACCTCTGGTTTGTTCAATTCTTTACTTTTTTGTTTTTTATATGAATAATAGCTTCTTTAACTAGTATTACACTATAACGGCATACTGTTCATATACATATATCATAAATTATACTAGTTCCCTGTTCGATTCTCTATCTTTCTTATTGCTATCAAGAAACACGCTCATATCTCCGAACTTATTTGGCAGATTAACTTGTAAATTTCAAAGAATAATCTGAAATATGATAAAAAAGAATCTTGTGGATCTCAAAGTAATCTCCATTAGAAGTCATACACCTACGCCAACCATTTTTCCAGTCCTCGGAACACTTTTTATGAGCTCTTTTTGCGATGGCCTTCAGTTCCTTCACCGACATTTTTTTGTTTATCTATTCGATCGTCTGAAAACAGGTTCCACCGAGCGTCAATTTCAGTTTGGGAAACAAGAAAAAATCTTACAAAGCCAAATCTGGTGAAAACGGTGCTTAATCGATAATGTTTATTGGGTTTTTGGCTTATAATTCGGTCACAATCGTGGCTCGATGCGATGATACATTATCATCTTTTAAAGTCCTTGAATTGTTCTTCAACGATTCCGACCGTTTTCCAAGAATTGTTTCACATAAACGCCTCAATACGTTCAAGTAGAACTTTTTATTGACCGTCTGTCCTTTTGGAACAAATTCATGATGCACCAATCCACGAATATCGAAAAAACCAATAAGCATTAGCTTGATTTTTGAGCGCTTTTGGATTGTTTTTTTCGGCTCGTTTTTCCTTCCTTCCGATAACTGTTGACTTGTTTGTATGTCAAACTCATAAACCCATGACTCATCGGCAGTTATAATGCTCTCCATGAATGTGGGATCAGAATTCGCACGATCATGCATATCCAAAGAGATCAGTTTACGGTACTGTTTTTGAAAAAAATTCAGCTTTATCGGGACGAGTTGAGCAAGAATGCCTTTCATACCCAAAACATCCACCAAAATCATTTTCAAGCACCATATCCTTCACTTTTTTAATATTTTCATCACTTGAAGAGGTCAAAGGTCGTTCAGGCATGATTTCAACGATATCTTGACCGTCTTTAAAGGCTTTGTACCACTAGCAGGCTTGTGTTTTGATAAAACTGCATCACACCGTAAGCCTTTTCTAATATTCGCAATGACGCTCATATTTGGCATAGTAATTAAAAACAGTCCTGCCAATATACCGAAATACCTACAATTTTAAAAAAAAAACCATTTACCCGGGGAATTTAATTACAAATTCTGGGTGTTTCTTGTCACAATGTAAGCAAAACCAAAAGTCGATTTTTGAAAACTCACAAGTGGCTATAAACCGTAAGTACTATGGGTAAAAGAAAGTAATCTTTTTTTTTGTTGGCTGGGTAGGATGGAGTTGTGGGGAATATACTTTACGGAATAAATTTCTTATTTGATTACATAGTAACAACTGACAGCACAAAACTATGACTTATTTACCGGTTAAAATATGTTTTTTTTGTTTAATTCGGCAATAAAATGAGCTACTCATTTGATCTCCAAAAAAAAAAAAAGTAATTGGTGTTTAACATTGGCCGCTACCTCACTCCTCACAATTTAATATTCTGGCACTAAAGATACGACAGATTTAAATCCTCCGTCCACAGCAGATAATACAACTACTCACCCTGAGTTTACTTCTGCTTACGAGTATTAAGCCACTTGACGGTCTGTCATTTTCCTGCAATCAGTCGGCAGCTTTAATCTGATTACGAGCACAGCGAATATTAATTAGGAAGCCAAGTTCCACATTCGTCTTATTAATTAATAGCAAGCGTTTCCTACAACTCAAACACACACACACTTATATGTGTATATAAACATATGTATATATGTATGGGCAGCAGACTTTAATAACCGTTAATGCAGTTAATCTCAGCACAATTCTGAAATTAAAATATAAAAATGCAACAGCAAAAACAACTTGACTTCAAGCATAACAAATTGGCAACCGTAGGTGCAGAAAGATCAGCGAACTTTGAACTTTGACTACTTTTCGAGACATTAACACACATACAAACAGATATAAACACATGCATACATAGAAATATTAAAACAGTTAGTAATATTATAATGGTGCCTTAATAGAATTATAATTATAGTCGCTCGCCTTAGAGCAGAATTAAGGAAAAAATTGTTGTGATTGTAATAATAACAACAACATTTGAAATAACAAATTTTAATTTTGCCACGGATTGACCAGTTCGTACCACGGGTGCAAATGCCACCCAACAATAAATGTTAATAACTCAATAATAATTTCGTTTGCTTAGGATAACAACAACAACAGCAGCAAGAAAAGCAGAAAACAAAAAACGAGACGAGAATATTTCAATTATATAAAGGCGATAACTTGATTTTTACGACTGTATTCAGATATGCATATATATTTATATATATATAATATATAAGTATGTATGCATATATATATATATACTTACATAGATATATGTGTGTATACAGTTGTACAATTCAAGTTTATTTATTATTTTTTTTATGTGTCGCGATCGTTGTGCCAGAATAAATCTAGGAAATGTGCAATTTGCTGGCATTAAACTCATTTGCTTCGCCTCTACTTTGCTCCCTTATTTTATTGTGATTACTTTAGTTTTAGCTTTACAAATGAGTTGGCAAATCGGTTGTGAATAATTCGTATTGACAGAATACTAGGTATTTTATGGCATATATGGGCTTTTATATATAAACGGTATTTTTTTGGAATTTAATAATTTTTTGTCGAACAAATTTTGAAAAAAAAAAATCGAAAAAATGTTAACCTACACTGCATGGAAGCTATAATGCCCTTCACATATGCATTTCCAATGGCATAAAGGGTATAAAAAAATTGTAACTTGATTTTGAACGATCAGTTTGTATGACAGCTATATGCTATAGTAGTCTGATTTCCAAAAATTTCTTCGAAAATTATAGCGTTTCCTTGAACAATAATTGTTGCCGAATTTTGTAAAGATATCTCGTCAAATAAAAATATTTTCCATACAAGTACTTGTTTTTGAACGATCAGTTTGTATGGCAGCTATACGCTATAGTGGTACGAATTGAAATTTTTTTTCGAATATTGTATCTTTCGCTTGGGCAATCATCCTTACCAAATCTCGTGCAGATATCGTGTCAAATAAAAAAGTATTCCATACAAAAACTTGATTTTGAACGATCAGTTTGTATGGCAGCTATACGCTGTAGTGGTCCGATTCGGCCAGTTCCAATAAATAAGCAGCTCCTTGAAGAGGAAAGCATGTGCTCAAAATTTCACTTCGATATATCACAAAATGAGGGTCTAAAAGGACACCCTATACTGAAATATATACATATATTGTATATACATATGTACGAATATATTTATATTCTTAAATGAAACACAATCTTCAGTGTCACAATAAGAACTGGTTTTCTTTATTTTCTTACATTATCACTAAGCATAAATAACATAGAGCTTATTCTAATTTCTCTTATTATTAAATATTATGCTACCACGATAAGTTCTCTTAATACTCTTATATTTAATGTTGTTGTAGCATCATACATACTATGTATGTATGTATGTATGTATGTATGTATGTATGTATGTATGTATGTATGTATGTATGAACGTCATTGGCAAAACCTTCCGTTGCTACTCTATTGGTTTTCTGATTTAACATACATATTCTTTCAGACTTTCTTGTGTGTATTATTTGCGAAAGTTTAGCTAATTTTAGTGTGAAACTAAGTTATTTATAAGATCGATCGGTCGTGTTTTAGTAGTAGAATGAATAGTATTATTGTATGATATTATAGCCTTATAAACCTTTTCGGAAATATCGTCTTTATTATCTGGATCAGCATTAAAGAGTCTAATATGCTCGTTGAGAGTACCATGCAGTCTTTCCACATCTGCATTTCCAGTTTTTAAATAAGCTGTTGTTGTGTGAAATTCTATGTCTTGATTCTTTAAAAATTCTCTAATTGTAGCAGTGTCGATTTCGTTATCAAATATAAGCAGTTTTGGTTTTCCTAAATATTGAATCCTTTGCTTAAGAGCTTTGAGTATTGATACCCACGTCCTATCTTCCAGATAGTGTGCAGTTGCATATTTCGTTAGCTTGTCTATGCTTGTCAGATACATCATGCCACGCTGTGGAAACCATATATCTACATGAACGATTTCATTGTGTTTATTTGGGGTAGGTGTTATTAATATATTGTGTTTTATTGGATTTCTATCAAATTTTGCAAGTTTGCAAATATTGCAATTTTTAATGTAATTTTGTATCTCCTTTTGTAATTTTGGGTAAAAATAATCATTTTTTAACTCCTCGAAAACCTCAATGATCCCTCTGTGATTATTTTTATAATGAATTTTCTCTATTAATTGCAAAAGCTGTTCTCTGTCGGTTATGTCCTGTATAAGCATGTTTGATTTTAATATTTTAAGATTTTTATTTTTCACAAAATATTTAATGAAGTTAGATTGAAACTCGAGATATAACTCAATATTTGGACAAAAAACTACTGCAAGTCCTTTTTTACTGGTAGTTTCTCTCTCATGAAATTTAAAATACTATTTTTATCATGTTACATTTACGTTATAACGAACTTTGTTTTTGAATAATATTTGAGTTTTTTACAGAATCAACATTGGACTTTTTGACTATTTGAATTTTAAACATATTAATTGGTTTTCAGTTATTTTAATGTAATCAGTATCATCGCTTTCTGCGCTATGTACTGTATTGGCATCTTCCTCAAAAATTTCATTTAGGTTCAGCTCTATTTCACTATCAGCTGGCTCATAACTTAATCTACTAAGTCCATCAGCTATTACGTTTTCTTTTCCTTTTATATAGTTAACTTCAAAATCGAACTCGTTTAGCTTAATTTTCCATCTTTGGATTTTCGCATTCGGTTCTTTTATATTGTTGAGCCAAACAAGGGGACGATGATCTGTCTTAATAATAAATCTACGGCCGAAAATATATGGTCGGAAATATTTCGTGGCCCCACGATGGCCTATTGTGCTGTAGTTTTTTTCGTGTCCATTTAGAGTTCGACTGGCACTAAGAAATAACTTTATTTCCTTGCGTCAGTACTGCTCCTAATGCAAAATTGCTTGCATCGGTAACAAGCATAAACGTTTTTTATTAAAATCTGGATGCACCAGTATAGGGTCATTTTGTATAGTACCTTTAATTTTTCAAATGCCGCTTTATAGTCTTTATCATGTATGTTAATTTTTGCGCCTTTTTTCAGATATTTAATCAAATGGTGCGCTATTCTAGAATAATCATTAATAAAGCGCCTATATAGTAGCCTGTTATGCCCAAAAATGACTTAATTTCTTTTTGAGTTTTAGGTAATAAAATCTTTTGAATAGCTTTTATCTTTTCCGGATTGGGTTTGATGCCATTGGGAGTGATAACGTGACCTAAAAACTCAGTTTCTTTTACAAGGAATGTGCATTTATCAACTTGAAGTTTTAGATTGGCTTCACTCAAACGCTTTAATACTTTATTAATCGCTTCCAAATGCTCTTCAATACTTGTCGAAAAAAATTAGAATGTCGTCTATAGTACACTAAACAGATTGAACCAATGTATTCTTTCAATACATTGTTAATCAGTCGTTGAAACGTAGCTGGTGCATTACGAAGCCCAAATGGCATACGTAAAAATTCGTAATGCCCAGTAGTTGTTGAAAATGCAGTCTTTGGAATGTCATTTGGATGCAATTCTATTTGGTGAAAACCCTTGGCCAAGTCCAGAGTCGTGAAATATTGACATTTACCTAGCTTATCGAATATATCGTCAATATTTGGTATGGGGAATCTATCTTCGACAGTGACATCATTTAACTTCCTATAATCAATTACAATGCGCCATTTTTGTTTATTCGACGAGTCTAGTTTTTTGGGTACGATCCATATAGGACTATTATATGGACTATGAGAATGTCTAATAATATTTTGCTCTAACATGTTTTCAATTTGATTATTTATCTCTTCCTTGTGTATCTCAGGGTATCTATACAATTTCGAATATATTGGCATATCATGTTTTGTTATAATTCTATGCTTTATTTCATTTGTAAATGTTAATTTAGTATTTTTGTCATAAAAAACATGTTTATATTTTCTTAATATTTTCACTAACTTCTCTTTTTCATAATCTGCCAGATGGTTTAATTTAATAACTTTTGTTATATTATAATTTTCGATTTCGGAATTAAAGAATTCAAAGTAGTTTTCCTTATAAGACATTTCGTTATAAGATTCTTCTTCTTCAGACAAATATAAAGTCATAACAGCATTTTTTGTTATTAATTGTCTGTTATTCAAATCAATGACGCAATTTAAGTCTTTCAAAATATTATTTCCTATTAATCCATCAAAATTTTTGTTAAAAGCATATTCTAAAAACTCACAAAAATAATTGTTGAAATTGAATTCTTTAAATATCGGGAATGAACAAAGTTTTGTTATCAATATTTTTGTACCTAAAGCTTTTGCTATTACATTTACATTTCGCTTCAATCTTGGATGGCAAATATCAGGGTTAATTATACTGAACTCTGCGCCAGTATCGATTATGAATTTTAGTTTTTTTATGGGGTTATTAATTATTATGTAAGGAAGGTTTCCTCGCCCACGATAGGAAAATTTACATTGGAATTTCCAATTTCCATTGGTACCACTTGTTGATTAGAACTGTTCAAACTTTTATTATGATTTATTAAATTAGACTGTCTAGTTTGATACAGATTATTATTTGGAGTATATTTTGGTATGCTTGTATTTGGGGCTTGTGAGTAGTTTGATCGCCTTGTTTGTCCTGTGAATCTCGAGCTACCAGGGTTATTATCATAATAATGATACAAATTATCAGTGGGAAATCGTTGGTTTTGGCGTAAAGGTGTATAATTGTTCACAAAGTTGTGATTATTGTAATTGTTGTCATTACCTGTATTATGGCTTTCATCATATTTATTATCGTACTGTCTGTTATAGCTTGGAGCTAATATTTTTATAGGTTTATTAGGATTATAGTTATTACTAAAGTCGGTTCTTGTAGTATTTGTACTCAAATAGCCTTGTTTTGCTGGTCCAAATTGAGTGTAACCTTGGTGTCTAGCATCTAATATTATTTGAAATGCATCTTCTATGGTCGTAGGGTTTCTAGCGAATATCATCGTGCGAGTGGGTTCTGGTAAATGGTCCCTAAATGTTTTAAGTGAAATTCGGTTTATCTCACTTGTTGTGTAAGTGTTATCGCCATGAGTTAAATTTCTGTTATGGATTCTATTTGCAAGTTTGTTAATTTGAAAATAATAATTTTCTATAGTTCCTTGTAGTCTACAGGTTTTAAGATTGTCCATTAAATCATTACTACTAAATTTTTCACCGAAGTTCTTTATAAGTATGTCTTTTAAAATGTCCCAAGTTGTTACGTTAGTGTATCTATGAATTGCTTCTCTGGTTTTGCCAACGCATTTGTTTTTAACATATCCAAAAAGTATACATCGGTTAGTATTGTCAAATTCTGAAATTGATGGTATGATGTTTTCAACTTGACTTATAAAATCTGGCAGTTGATTCTGATCATTGCCATCAAAGCTTTCAATATTTTTAATACAACTTAAAATAAGGTTAAATTTGCTCACGTCCATTATTAAAAGTGTATTTGTTTTAAAATAATAACGTAAAGAAAAGGTTATATACTATTATTAAAAGTAAATGTAAGAATAAGCAATAAATATATATAAGTATGTAGATAAATGGCCAGTCAAACAATATATAATAGCACAGTGATAACATACATATGTACTCAGTAGGTTAGCACAAAACGTTCATATGTAATTTTTGGCGTACAATTACTTATGTACGTTTCTTCTTGTTGTTTTGCGTTGTAACTGCTAAGCTTGTTGCTCTCGTTGCAATTTGATTGTCGACTCTACTATTTGTGCCGCTGTACTTATTGTTATTATTGAAATTGTTGTTTCTTCTGATGTTCTTTGAATTTACTTCTCGCTCTCGTTCGTTGCGTTGTTACAAGTGCTGTTGTTGTTAAATTCGATGTCCTTTGTGGATGTCACAATTGCATTTTTATTTGAGAGAATCCGTAATTTGTTGTTGGTATTATTTAATTGCTTGTGTATTTATGTATTCCAAATATATATAAGTAGTTTTTGTTTTATAAATCGGTACGCTTTAACTTTCGAAGAGTTCCCGATTGTTTTTGCACTTCAGAGTAATCACTGAATTTTTGTTTTTGCAAGAAGTTTTTCTCTAACCTTCGTAGAGGTCGCAATTGGTCTTGTATTTCAGAGGAATCACTGAATTTTTTTTTTTTTTTGTTTTATATTAAACTAGTCTCTAACCTTCGTAGAGGTCGAAATTGTTTTTGCACTTCTGAGTTTTTGTTTTTGTAAGAACTATGTCTCTAACCTTCGTAGAGGTCGCAATTGAATTTGCACTAAGAAAAATCACTAATATGTTGCTGTTTTAAGCAGACAGTATTTAACCTTCATAGAGGTCGTGTTCAAACTCAGTTATTTTTAACTTATTTGTTATATAGTTTTAAACACCTTATTCAAGTTAATTGACCTGATTAAAGGCCGTTATTACAAACGCACTTTTCACAAATTTCACCAAATTTATAATTTTGTGCTGCTACTTATTATATTTAACTTGACATTTTCACATTTATTGTTCCGTATTTCCTTATAACTTTTAAGCCTTTGAAATTAGTATAATTCACCAATTTTTTAATTTTTAGGTGCACAGATTGAACAATATTTAAATCTTCTTAAATTTTGTTTAAGTTTTAATCCTCGTCGCCATTTATATTCTTAAATGAAACACAATCTTCAGTGTCACAATAAGAACTGGTTTTCTTTATTTTCTTACATTATCACTAAGCATAAATAACATAGAGCTTATTCTAATTTCTCTTATTATTAAATATTATGCTACCACGATAAGTTCTCTTAATACTCTTATATTTAATGTTGTTGTAGCATCATACATACTATGTATGTATGTATGTATGTATGTATGTAAGTAAGTATGTAATTATGTATGTATGTATGTATGCATGTATGTACATATATTGTATATACATATGTACGTATATAGACCTAACGAATTAGAAAAAGTAAAATCATTTTTAATACAAATTGAACGTCGATCATGCGATTTCTCGAAATTCCGAAAGTTCCTGGAAAACCTACAATACAATAAAAGAATTTAGCACAAAGAAAGCAAAAATATATACAAATTTAATTGAATTTATATAAAACCTGCAAATAGTCGCATATATATATCATACGCAATTCATATACATATGTATGTCATAAACGTGCAATAATTTGACATACTTGTATATACAAAAAAATACATACACCTACATATGTACATGTGCCGCTGAAAAACCCTTAAGCGTTTAGTGTAATTAATTCTAATAATTTGAATATTTATTTACCTTTGCACCGACATTTGGGTTAGAATTCACAAATGTGCAATATTCAGTTAGACTAGTAAAAACAACAAATTAAATTAATTGCTTGCCCATACAAACCTAGTTCACATACATATGTGCATATTGACGTAGAGAGACAGCATATTACAGACAGACAGACAGATGATTAATCACAATGTGGTTAATAATAATAGCGCGTCGCAGAGTATTATACCTATGTGAGTATAATACTGTCGTTAGACGGCCAATTAAATATGAGTTTATGAAATATGAATATTAGTATAAATAAGCAATTCAATTGCAGTCGTAAGTAATACAAACACACGCCTAGTATATGGCTAAGTACGGCTGCAAATGGCTGGGAGATTAAGCAAATGAGGAAATGCAATATTTTATTTACAAATTTTCGCAAGTTAATTGCCACTGTAAATGCGAAAAAAACAAAAAAAAAAAGTGCGAAATAGAATAAATAACGATTGTTATTAGAAAACTAATAAAAAGCAGAACTATCAAGTAGTTCAAGTAACTAATATGGTCCATATAATTCATATGGAATATTTGCAAACGGTCGAAAAACCAATAACTCCATTTTTCTCACGCAAAATTTTTACTAATTTTTAGAGAGTTTTAAGATATTGTATAACAGATTTAATCATTTATCACATATGAAAAAATTGCGCACTGATGCAAAAACAAGCAAACCCATTTCAAGAGTTTTTTCGACACAAAAGCCTTCCAAAAGCAAGTCTAGTATACAAACTATTTTCTATGGTTACGGTTTCTATTAGATATTTTAGTATATATTGAATTGGTGTTGTCTACTCTTGGTATATATCTCTGTATTGTCGACTGTTCGCTGAATTTTTTATGATTTGAACGTTCTTACAACGAAAAGTGTTCTATGCTTCCGCAACAAAGCATCCTCAGCAGTCGTTCTATGGTCTGAAATTCGAAATTCAAATTGCGTCCAACGAAAAGCTCTCGAAAATATTTATTGATATGTGAAAATTTCTTTATAAAATTCAATTTTTAGATAATCAGGATACTAATCGTAAGCCAAACAAATCAATTTAACAAAATAAAGAAATTTTCTTTTTGTTTACAAATCAGCCTACCGAAAAATTAATTAAACCAGTCATAGCCAGAAATAATTAATATGTTATGTAGAAATATTAAGCAATAATTTCAGAATTTGCACTGTCAGAAGCACTAATCATACGGAAAAGTTGGCAAAACAGCTTACCCTCAATGGTCCAACAATATCACCCTTTTCATTTTGCTCCATGAATTCATGGTTTTCTGCAAAGAAAGATATATACGATTTAGTTTAGAATAATTTCTTACATACAGAAGCATTATAATAAATACAAGCCAATATTTAACAAGAGAAACAACTTTTAATAGGTATCACTCGCAACAGAGTAGTTCTTGCCTAGCATAATAAAATGTATATAGTATACCTTTCTGCGCAAGATTAATTTGTTGAAGCATACTTTTATGAGCAGTGATTCTAAGTTATATGTGATTTCTAAGCTTCGACGCCAATTGGACAACGATTGTGAAAACATAACGCAAACAACAGCAGAAATTCGAAGAACATTTGCGGTGGGAAAACTATAAAGACCTTTGAGACGGGGCAACCGTTTGAAGGTTTCTGTAATCTTAAGTTGAACGAAGGTAGCTCTTCAATAGAAGAAATACACCACTGAGCTAAAATAGCGGAATTTTAACTTTCGCTCGAATGTTGGTAGTCATGGCCACACAATTTTCAGCTTTTAGCAAACATGGTTTACATAAAAATTTGCCACTATTTTAAATCTAACTCTGATGGGGTCTGAGAGATCACAAATGTGATATGTATATTCACAAATTTATGTAGAGGAAAAAATCTGATATCGCTGAAATATATACCAAAATAACTGCAGTCTTGTACGCCAGGTATGTTCAATGAGATGGGTAAAAAAATTTTCCTCCGAAAAATAATTTTTTAGATACCTCTAAGTAAGTCTCTCCAAGTATAAGATTTTAATTGTAACGGAAGTCTTCTCCGCTCCCTGGAAAAGTTAATGCTATGCAAAAAGGTGTCGTACGATTTTTTCGTCAACCTAACTGTTTAAAAGACATTCTTTTCCTTATGAATTTTATAACTCAATGGAAAAATCAACTTAAAAGTCGAAAAACTCATGGTTTTGTAGGAAATTTACTGCTCTAAAAACATGATCTCATATATATATATATTTACAGTGGCGAGCAAAAGCGTTCAGATGTTCGCCCCTTTGACATTTAAAGTGCTGTAAAATTTTATAAAATAGCTCAAATATTATAAAATTTTCAAGATAAGTTTATATATTTTTTGTACGATAATAAGTAATAATAATAATTTAAATAAAATTCCATTCACAAAAACAAAAGAGAAATTTTGCTTGAAAAAAAAATGGCTTAAAATTAAATTATTTAATATTTACTCCGAAGACCTTTGACATTCAATAAATTTTCTATTATTTCCTTGGTATGCTTCTCCATTCAATTTGTACTCTACTTCATAACTCCGCCATATTAATCGGTCCTGTTTGGTAATTGCACGATCACTTCTTTACAGTAGCCCACAAATTCTCAATCGTGAGCGTCCTCTCAGGTTCGGGAAACCATCTACATTGCATTTTTACTCGCCACTGTACACTTTATTAACCGTATAACCTATTTTTCAGAGTACCAAACAGAAAAGAATATTAATTTTTTTTACGCACCCTAATGTACAGCGTGAAATCTTTCGCAAAAAATACTTTTTAACAAGAAAAAACGTTAACTTCGGCTGCACCGAAGCTAATATACCCTTCACAGGTGCATATCTTTTAGTAACTATGTGTTCAGTTTCTATGGCAGCTATATGCTATAGTAATCCGATCTGAACAATTTTTTCGGAGATTACATTGTTGCCTTAGAAAATAA
Source organism: Bactrocera tryoni (assembly GCF_016617805.1). Taxonomy (NCBI): domain Eukaryota; kingdom Metazoa; phylum Arthropoda; class Insecta; order Diptera; family Tephritidae; genus Bactrocera; species Bactrocera tryoni. The sequence goes on from NC_052499.1 coordinate 50,685,206, forward strand.
TCTATACCAAATTTCGTGAATATATCTTGTCAAATGCAAAAGTTTTCCATACAAGTACTTGATCCCGATCGTTCAGTTTGTATGGCAGCTATATGTTATAGTGATCCGATATCGGCAGTTCCGACAAATGAGCAGCTTCTTAAAGAGAAAATGACGTTTGCAAAATTGCAAAACGATATCTTAAAAACTGAGGGACTAGTTCGTATATATACAGACGGACGGATGGGCATGGCTAAATCAACTCAGCTCAACATACTGATCATTTATATATATACTTTATAGGGTCTCCGACGCTTCCTTCTGGGTGTTACAAACTTCGTGACAAACTTAATATACCCTGTTTAGGGTATAAAAATCACAACGTTAGTCATTAGTAAATATTTATGTCAATCAAAGAACAAAGAAGCTTCCAGAGCTACTTAATATACATATATGGCACAGTGTGTCAAGCTTATTTATTCCGTCACTCAAAATTCTAATAAAAATCTGCATAAAAGCTTATGCCACAGAATTTAATTAAACGCCAATATTACACTCTGCGCCATTTGTATTTGTCATTTAGAGCATTTTTTGCTGGCAAATCACTGGGTGGAACTCTGGCTATGTATGAGTGTAGGTGTGTGTCTTCCCATTTTATTGCAACAATTAGACGCGTATTAATGGTGTGCACAATTAGCTCGTCATTTCGCATTTTTTACGACACACTTTGCAGCTGCCCTCCTTCTAATATGCTTCTTCTTCTTCTAATACTACTGTTTTCTTTTTCTTATTATTATTTTTACTTCTTCTCATTTTTCGTATTTTTCTTTTTATTTTTTAGTATTTTCCTTCTTATTTTTTAGCTTCTTCCTAGTATTGCATACATATGTACACATATAATTATTTTTTAATAACAAGAAAGAATTCGCAAACCGGTTTCGCTCGCCATTAACATCCGCCGCCGTTAGACCTGACCGTCACCACTTCAACCACTCACCGCACCGATTTGCTCGAATTACACGCCAACTATTTTGAATACCTAATACATTGTATACTCAGGCGTTCTTTAGCAAAGAAAACGCGGCAATCAGTGAAACGTCGCATTCAAATTAGCGGCGAACGAGTTTCCGAAAGCATTTCAGGCGACGCTTTGCACTCACACGCTTTACGAATATGTAAACTTGTGTGTGGATGTGTGTCTGTGTGTTGAAAGCTGCAGCCGCCGCCAGCGTCCAGTTTGGCCTTGTCAGCGTGCGACGCGTATGCGGAATTAAAATCGAAATTGGGCGCTGCTCACACGCTCGCTGGTTAGCTAGCTGGCTGGAGTGTTAGCTAGAGCTAGCTGATTAAAGTGTGGCGCGCGGGTTGGGTGCGCGCTATGACTGTCGCCACGAAATGTGAGTCTGGCGGCGGCTGCAATGCGCTTGTGCATGCGCACACCTCAAATGCAGCGACAGCAACAACAATAACAAGAACAACAAATAAGATATATTAACAACAACATTTGTAGATTTTTTTGTGTTAGTGTCTGTTTGTGTGTCAGCGCGCTTTGGTTATTTTGAAATTTACATTTTTCTCAATTTCAAATCAATTGCTTTCGATTTCAAGGTTTTCATTGCATTTTTCGCATTAATTCCCAAGCCGCTCTTCATTATTATTCTAAGCTGCAATGCATTTCACATTTTTGTCTACTTTTTATTTCAATTGCATTTTGTCATAGATATAATGGCACCGGTTTACTGCTCCAGTGGATTTTTTCACATTAAAGCTCGGCTTTTTATAAAAAAAATTGCAAGAAAAAAACTAAAATTCAAACTTTTTTTTATAAATTAAAATCAAATGTCCAATGAGCTTGTGACAACGGCATCACTGTAGATTTGCGGTTGCAGTGGCAGCATATTGTCAACATCGTTAGGTGGCTGGTGTTTGTGTTGCTTACTGGGTTTCGCCTTCGGTTTCGCAATTAAATGCTGTGTGAAAAACCAGTTGAACCACAGAAATGTTTCCAATTTAATTATGAATTTCTTAGCAAATTACAATGATGCAACTTCTGGTGAATTCCTAAATTCCTCCTAAGTAATCTCGTTTCCCCCTATACATAGTTTGTATATATGTTTGTATGTAATAGAAATTCGTGACTTGAACTGGGTAGTTGGGGTTTAGTTTGCTAGCTGCTAGCTGCTTGCGTGGCTCAAAGTAATTTGAACACGTCACAAATAGAAATAATTATTGCGCTGGTAGCACAACTAAGCTGTATTTTATAATGTTGTACAGGGCGTATGAGTAATTTATGATAGGGTTTAAAAATTACGTTTAACAGGAATGATTAAGAAAATTCTGGAATCATTAACAATGCTATTTAAAATTTGATAGTGGCTGAGAATACTTTTACAAGCAGCAAAAATTACAGGTTTTGATACGCTTGTATATTTCGTTAGCTGCCATAACAATCTTAGTTCAAAGTGGTGATTAGAAACAAAATGATTGTGCCTCAAAAGCACTGCGACTTTTTGGTAGACTAAAAAGTGAGTGATACTCGAAGTTCCATATCTTTAGGATGTAATAAAAAGATCTACCAAATTCGTGTAACCGATAATTAGAGATAACTAATTAGTAGGAACTAAATTTTTTTATGACCAACATCTGCGTAACTTAAAAAATATAATGCATTATTAGTCAAAATTTCTAATTAGCGAAATTTTGCATTTTTTACGATGATTTTTTATCGAAATTTTCGACTTTTAGCGATTCGAGTTCGACTAAAAACTTTTCGATATTTTATTATCGATTATATTGAATTGAAGTTTTCGATTTTTTACAATCGACAGTTATTCATTGAAATTTTGTATTTAACGATAACATTTGAATAAACTATCAAGATAAAATTTTTCTTACTCGATAGTCAGTTGAATTTATTAGTAAAAGATTTCTAATTATGGAAATGTTGCATTTTTTAACGATAATTTTTAATCGAAATTTTCGATTTTTTACTATCGATAATTTGCAGTCGAAATTTTCGATTTTTTATTAACTATCATATTGAATTGATATTATCGATTTTTTATTATCGACAATTATTCATCGAATTTTTTTATTTAATCAAAACATTGGAATGAATTTTCAACTGAAAATTTTGCCTATTCGATAGCTAATTCCATTAATTAGCAAAAGATTTCTTATTCTTTTTACTTTTTTAAATATCAATAACTGTGAAATCCACCAAACTCTAAAATAAAATTAGTCAAAATTTCTAATTATCGTTCAGTTTGAAAAAAAAATTGATTTTTTATAATCGATAATTTTTCATCCAAACTCTTATTATCGGCCATATTGACTTAAAATTGTAGATTTTTTATTATCGCCAATTATTTATCGATATTATCTATTTTACGATAACATTTAAATGAACTCAATAGTTGATTGAATTAACTAGCAAAAGATTTCTTATTCACATTAGTTTTTTTAAAGATCAATAATTGTGAAAACTCCCAACTCAAACACAACATTAATCGAAATTTCTAATTATTGATCAGTCTGAAAAAATCGATTTTTGTATAGAAAATATTGAATCGAAATTCCAGATTTTTTGTTATCGAAGTTTTCTTTTCATCGATAATATTTGAATGATCTTTTAGCAAAAGATTTTGCTTACTCTGTAATGTAAAGTTTAAAATTATAACAAACTCAGCACTTCACAGTTAAAAAACAAAAATTTATTTGGAACATAAATCCATAAATTCAAATCGATTAAAGCGGCTTTTTATACTCGTATAAAAAAAATCATTTGTGTAAAATCAATAACTTATTATATTTCATTCAGTAATGAAGGCATGTGCAAAAATTTTAAATTAAGTGAGAATATCGATATATGCTATAGAAATCTTAAAATCGATTATTAAAAATTAATCGATAAATTTTAAAATTAAACATTAACTGTAAAAACAATAAAAATAATAAATTTTTTAACGTAAAATTTTTAAATCTAACGGTACAAAGGCATTAACCCATCGACAGCCATAAAACGAAAAACGATAATAGAATTTATTAATTGAATTAAATTAAAAAGTAATTTAAATGAAGGCATATGAATAAAAACAATAAGGTATTTTTTTAGGGAACAAATAATTAAAGAAAAACTAATATTTACACCAAGCCAAAGTCACAAATTCTGAATGTAAAGGATATTGTCTAATTAAACAAAAATGGTGGAAAATAAATTAAAGTCTTAGAGAAATAATAATAAATATTAGTGTAATGAAAAGACTTCCTAAACACAATTATAAATACTCACTTAAAAACTAAAATCGTCTAGCGATAAAAAGTTATCGATAAAATTAAATGTCCATAGCATAAAAAATCGATAAAATAATAAATCGATATTCAATAGTATATTGAAAAGTCTTCTTTCAAAAAAATTATAAATACTCACTTAAAAACTAAAATCATATAGCGATTAAATGTCGATAATATAAAAAATCTATAAAATAATAAATCGATATGCACTAGTATATTGAAGTCTTTTTTTAAAAAAATTATAAATACCCACCTAAAAACTAAAATCATGTAGCGATAATATAAGATCGATTAAATTAAATGTCGATAACATAAAAAATCAATAAAATAACAAATCGATATGCAATAGTATGTTGAAAAGTCTTCTTTTATAACAATTATAAATACTCACATAAAAACTAAAGTAATGTAGCGATAAAAAATATCGATAAAATAAAAAGTCGATAACATAACAAATCGATAAGGAATTGTATATTAAAAAGACTTCTTCAAAAGCAATTATAAATACTCACCTAAAACTAAAGTAATGTAACGATAAAAAATATCGATAAAATAGTATATCGATATTTAATACAATAAATTCAAAAATTTTTATTAGAACTAAATTTTCCCACAAACGCCATTTGACAAAGACATTTACAAAGCAACGAGTTTCTTATTTAAAAATCAATTTCTTTCTCATGTTCATATAAAATACTGAGTAAATTACGAATATGAAAGCGGCATTCAATGAATTTTTATTTTATGACTCATGAAGAGCGCTTATAAGATTTCATACCACTTGCGAACGCCATAAATCGGCACTTATATGCGTCCGATTCGTGTGTGAATGAAAAAGCCGCGACTGCCAAGTGCCTCAATTCGGCCACGAAATCATCAACATTTAACGTTAACTAGATTATTGGTGGCTGGAGCTACAGCAAGCACTTTATGGAATGGCCAGGAGGCGAACTGCAGACAGCAGCCGTTTGTCGGTGGCACAGCTTGTCTGCACAACGTGCCACAGCACTTTGCCATTGCTTGAAACTTTGGTTGAATTTTTTCACTTTTATTTTATTGCGAATTTTTTTCGGTGCTGAAAAATGCCAAAAGTGTCGGTGGCAACAAGTGTCGGTGGGAACAAGTGCCGCTATTCATGCGTGCAAGCAATTGTGTCTGTGTATTTGCATGCCACTTTTTTCACACACACATTCATTTGTTTGTTTGTTTGCAATTCATGCTGCCTCATGTTGCATGCAAAGTAAGTGCCGAAAGTAAAACCCCAAAAAAAAGTCAAAGAAAACAACATCGAGCTAACGAAAGCGGCATTCAACCAGCCAGCGAAATAATGAAAAGCAACCAAAAAATGCCAACTACAAATGCAACGTGTGAAAACGATAAAGTTATGAGCATTTTTATCCCACTTCATGGTTTTGTGCTTATTTTTGTTGTTGGCATTAACGTTGATGTGCGCTGCTGTTGCATTTTAAGTCACTTGCCACTTGTCGGCTGTTGCCATTTATACGCGACTTTTTCCACACCGCTTTTCGCGATTCGGCGCTCACATATGCTGGCCGCAGCTTGCCCCACTCCATACACTTGCCACAGCTCGGGCGCCGTTTATCCTTGTGCCTGTGGAGATGGCCAAAAAAGTGAAAAAAATTGAAGCGAATTTTCAGCGGTAAAAAGAAAATCCCCGAAAATAAGACAAAATCGCTGCCACACTACTTGCAACAGATTTCTACACTTGCGGCAGTTTATTCCACGTCACCGACACTACACACTGCACTGCACGCTTGTCCTCCTGTATTTGCTGTTTTTGCCGCTTTAGCTGTTGTCTGCTTGTATGCCCGACACGGGCTCACGGCTTAAATGCGTCGAATTTATGCATGCAACAGGAGCCGGCCGCATCAACGACCAGCGGCAGGCGCGCAAAACACATACTGTTACATGTAACATACACACAGCCACTTGCAACACACTCTGACATATGCAATACACTTTGCTACATGCAACACATACTCTGCTACATGCAACATACATACAAAGGTACATGAAACACTCTTTGCCACATCCAATGCATACTCAGACACATGCAACGCTCTCTGCTACATGCCATACACTCACATAGGTACTTGCAACACACACACATTGCAAATGCATAACAACATGTTGCAAGGATATATTGGCATGCAAATGTTTTCGCAGCCAACGTGGTGCGAGTTGTTGAATTTTTCGCTTTTCTCTCTACTTTTTCGCCTTTTTTCGGCGTTAACTTCAGTGAATCTCACTTATTTGCGATTTATTTTTTCGGCGCTACTTGAGCCACCGCTTGAGCCCACTCACATGTGCAACGTATTATTGCCACGCGGTTTTTTCGCCAGCTCCAGCTCCTGTCTGCTGTTTTGGCCGGTTCTTTTTTTGTACTTTCGTATATTGGTGCGGGTGTGTGTGTGCGTGTGCATATCTGCTCGCTTGTTATGGGTTAATTTGCATGCATTGCGACGCACACTGCAATCATTTGTGTGCATTTAACAGCATCAACGCGGCAAACGACCCGCGTGCAACACGGCCGTTGTCGCACGGGGCGTATGAGTGATGACCAAACGAGCCAATGACTCGCTGGAGGGCGAGCGCATGAAGCGGCGTAGGGCGCAAAGCACTTGACACTTGCATACAATTCGATTTTCGTGTTTTTTTGCGTGCTTCTTTTCGCCATTTTTGCTTTTTTCGGCTGCTTGTTTATCATTATTTTTTTGGCTGCCGCACAAATAACGGCATATGTGCAATAAAGCGCGGGCAGACAGACACACAGCCAGACAGGCGGTGTATTCGCGCAACATTTTTTCGGCAATGCACTTTTTCATATGCAAATGTTGCAAGTGCCTGTATGTGTGAGTGCGTGTGTGTGCGTCGGGGATTAAGGCGATCACTACGCTTGATTATCCCATTGAGAATGGCAAATGTGGCATGGTGGTGTGTATGTTGCATGCTGCCATATGTGCGTCGGTGGCGACGTTGTTGCATACAACGTGTTTGTTGTTGTTGTTGACATAGAGACTTGTTGTTGTTTTTGTTGTTATTATTTTTGGTTTTTTGTTGTTGTTTTTATTATTGTCATTATTATTGTTGTTGTTGCATACAACAAAGTTGTTGCTTTTATCATTGCTATTGTTGCCCCAACTGCGTGGCCTTTGTATTTTGGCCACTTGAGTTGCAGCTTTTCAGTTTTCATATTCGTTTTTGTTGCACAATTAGTACCCGCCACCGTCAGCTCCTGCATATTTTGCCCACCGCCGCACTATGTGTGGTCGTGGTTGTTGCAAGCACACTGAAAGCCAGATCGCTTGGTTAAGAGGCGCCACTTAGCTCTGGTTACTTTTGGGTTTTTTCGGACCAACAACAACGGGCAGTGGCTAACAAGTAACACTTCTGTGGCAGTCGACAGCTCCACGGCCCCCGAGCGCATTTTACTCCTAATTGCAACATCATGGGTAAGCACGTGATTTTTGAAGCAATTTGCTCTAGCTTTCCTGTGCTTCATTTATGTGCCGCATGCTTGTGCGTGTACGTGTGTGCCACTATTTATATGGAGTTGCATGCAACAGCATTAAAGGAGGATACTGCTTGGTATACACGTCCATTGTTCGCTGTCTGTCTGTGTGTCTAGTCTTCGCCAGGCAGCATAAAGTTTCACTTACACTTCATTTTCGACACATTTTTGCTGCCTCACAAATTTGCATGCGAGCACTTGCCGATTAGGTTGTGTGAGCATGTGTGTACGCTTGCCTGTGTTCTAACAAAATTTTGTGATTCCTTTCATATGCAAAAGTGTTTGCTGTTGGTTTTGGTTTCCTACGTACTCGGTTGCACTTAACTCTTGCTCTTGCATAAGTGCGCACTTAAGTGCATCTAATTGGTTTAACACGATTTCAATGCGCCTAAATGGCCAGCTTAAGAATTTTGCGTGATTGTGTGTCTGTTACTGTGTGTGTGTGTGTTTGACTTTCGGACCGCAAATTTCGTGTAGTTGGTTTTGGCAGTTTTGTTCGCCAGTCAGTCATGTGCTGTAGTTGGTTTGTGGTCATTTTTGGTTTGGAAATCGAAGTGAGTCGCATGTTGCAAGTTTGAGTGTAGATGTGTATGTACTTGAAAGTAGAAACACAAAATTACTCTTCACTATGTTTTGGGAGTAGATATCGGAATGGAATTTCGGAGTGATTCAAATGTGTCAGAGTCATGAGTTTCTCATTACCAAACATTGCCTACTTTCAGGATAATCTGATATATTGGGTTGACTCTTTTGTCCCTATAGCGGCATCTAACCAAAAGCTAATACAATTCTCAATACTTTTACTCCAGACTCCGGCCGATAGATGGCCGCTAGTCCCCTTAGCAGTTTTGTTTTTATGACCTCGATCAACTCAGCACTCTTCGTACTAAGAGATTACATTCGAAAATAGAAAATATCGGTGGAATAACGAGAATGAACAATGTTGCTTTCTGAGTTTCGTTGCAAGCCAAAAAAGCTTTCTGCGCAGGCTTCTAGTGTTATTATTTTTGCAAAAAACAACTCAGAGCTAGTAAGCGTCATAAAGAAACACACATGATTCCCCTAATATCAACTGAAATATGTTGAGAAGGCGAAAAGAGGTTATGAAAAGCTCTTTAAGTGATCAAAGCTTTAAAAAGTAAAAAAAAAATATTATAAACTCCTCAGCTAGTTCTATACATTACATTTCATCCACCAGACAAGTTAGAATATGAATTTTTTTTAGGCTTAATGTTGAGAATATATTTAAGAGTTTCATGCTATACATATATCCAGCAATCAAATCTGAAAAGCTCTGGATATAACATTATACAGAGTTTTTTCCGCCTAATTTCTTAAAAAGTTGATCATATTCTGTCTATACATTTCTCGGAAATGTAATATGAAGTGGTGGATTGCAAAAGCTTCACATATAAAAAAGCTCCGTGCTAAGCTTTTAAGTACAATATGTTAGCGCTCCAGCTTGTTAAAAAAAACTGTTTGTTGAGCAGTTCAACTTCAAACTGAAGAAAAACTCTATATTCAAGTTGAAAAATTAAATTTTTTGAAAAAAGCTTTATTAAACCATAAAACCATTACAAATGAAAACTCTTCGAAATATGAAATTTTATGTTAATAATGTGAAGTGGTGAATTGTAAAAGCTATACATATAAAAAGCTCAGTACAGAGCTTTCGAAAATTATAGCATTCCAGCTTGTAAAAAACTGCTTGTTGAGCTCTTCAAGTTTAAACTGAAGATAATAATTATATTCAAGTATTAAACGTTGCAAAAAAAAAATTTTTGAAAAAAGCTTTATGTTTCCAATTACAAATGAAAGCTCTAAGAAACATTTTACGAAATTTTATGTGGATAAGGTTCTCAGAAATGTAAAATAAAGTGATGGACTGTAACAGCTGCACAAAAAAAAGTTTACCACAGAGCTTTTTGAAAAAAGCTTTATGTTTCAAATTACAAATGAAAGCTTTAGGAAACATTTTATGAAATTGTATGTGGATAAAGTTCTCAGAAATGTAAAATGAAGTGATGGATTGTAAAAGCTTTACAAAAATAAAAGGTTTACCACAGAGCTTCCAATATATTAGCTCTCCCGTTTAATGAAAAAACTGCTTGTTGAATTCTTCAACTTTAAGCTGAAGAGAAACTCTATTTTCATGTATTAAACGTTGTTTGAAAAAAAAGTTTTGAGATTTTCATTACAAGTGAAAGCTCTTCGAATAATTTTATGAAATTTTAAGAAAGCTTTTTGGTTAAATGTTTAACATAAGTTCTTAGTTAACGTATAACTGAAAATGGATCCTCTTTTGAAGCATTAAATAATAACCTCAAAATACTATACAAAATGCCAGCAACGAGACTAACTTTTATTATAGAAAGATTTAAAGGGGAAACAAATTTCATAACATTAATTTTAAGGAAAAACAATAAACTTCCATTCAATTCAATATCAATTGAATGTTGTTTCCACAAAATTCAACGTGCCCACTAACAAATAATCTAAAGGAGACTATTCTTCCCAACAAGCAATCGACGTGTAAGCCTCCGATACAACCCTGCGCACACATTGCAAAAACACCAAAAAACTAAGACTCCAACATTACAACTATTGAAATGCTTGTGGACGACAGTGAAATGCAATTTCCTGTGAAATATGCCTCAAAAAGTTGCAAACAAAACAAACAACAAAACAATACTAAATGAAATTCCAAAAACGCAAAACACAAAAAAAAACGGTGAAATTGAATCGTCGAGCACACAAAAAATTTAGATAAAGCGCACAAAACTAAATCGGCCACCCTTGAATGGATGACTTGAACGGCAGCAATGGACATTTATTGTCAGCAATTGTATTGCGGTCCATTGCACATTGCCCACGAATTAAAATGATGATGCCACAGTGTGGAGGCGTCTCAGCAACGAGAGAGAGAGGGGTAGAGGTGGAGAGGGTGGCAGGCTGGCGGGTGATTGCACAGCGTGCGCCACATAAATGCAGTTTCCTATATACAAACACAATGTTATGTAAGCGTACATAAGCGTAGTAGTGCAGCAACAGCCTGTTGCTCCTAAAAGTATGCAACTAGCGCAAAATAATCAAACTAAAATGCCCACACTCTGGACGCCGCTACCCAATTCATTCATTGAATTCGGAAATTCAATTTACTCTAAACGTTATTATGCCAACAATAATAACAACTACAACAACAACAGCATGCATCTCGATACACGAGCACGGAGCCGAGAGTTGGAGACTGGCGGGCAAATGTAGTAAATAGTTTTTAGAAATATATACAATAAATACATGGATATATGTATATGTATGTATATATGTTACTAGTCAACAGCCTGTTGCATGCAACAACAGACATCAGCGCACACATATACACACACTCGTAGTGGCATTCTAAGCCGGCTGACAGCATTCAGAGAATGAATAAATTTCGCTCTAAGCAGAGCAACAGGCTGCCGAATGCTGGGCATATCATTGGAGTTGTTGTTGTTGGTCGGCAATAGTGTGAAATATTTTTGCCGTTATGTGAAATACAGCTGCAGTGTGAGTTGTGTAGTTGAATCAGCTGACGTCGTTTCTGGCATATTTTCAGCCACATTTCAAGATAGTTGTGTGTATATATACATAAATAAGGAAGTTAAAATTGTATTTACAACAACAACAACAACATGTTTTTAGCGAAAATACAAGTTGAGTGAGAATTGTTGCCCAAAAAGAGCCAAAAAGGCTCATCAGGAGGCAAGCATTGAAGCAACTCTGCACCCAGTTGTCGTCTATACAGTTACGTAGCAACAACACAAACAAAATGCGCATTTATTCAACTCGTTTCCCAATTAAGCTATAATGTCGTTGCTGTAAACATTTGAATTTTAATGGCATAACAACGTGCAACCGTTCGGCAGCTGAGCAGTTAGACCAAAAGGGCTGACTGAGTCTATGTGAGTATGTGTGCCGAGGAATTTAAGAGATTTGGGCAGTATCATTTCATTATTAATTTAGCTGGTTTTCCTTGCTAAATTCTGATTGCAGCACTATCAAGTTTTGTTGTGGTAGCACACAAATCAGGGCTTAATTAAATATAATGAGCTTAATGGTACAGAAAGGCTTTTCGACTAACCAAATTTAAACAAGTGAAGGATATGGTGCTTGAAAATCGTCAGGCAAATGTTGGAGAGATGACAAGAGACATCACCCGTGAGTTCATTAGAATGATTTTGGTGGATATTTTGGTATGAAACACGTTTTTGCTCGACTCGTCCCGATACAGCTGATTTTTTTTTTTTTTGAAAAAAGTACCGTAAACAGATCTCTTTAACACCGCACATTCATGTAGAACATTATAACTGCGGAAGACACATGGATTTATGAATTTGAAATGCAAGTCAACAGTCATCGGAATGAAGGGAAAAAAACTAGCCGAAACCAAAACAACCGTGCCAAAGCTGCTCAAAAATCACGCCGATGGTCATTGATTTTTTCATAATTCATGGTTTGATGTATCATGAATTTGTTCCGAAGGCACAGACGGTCAACAAGGAGTTCTATTTGGCCGTATTGAGGCGTTTGCGCGAAAACATCCGTTGAAAACGGCCGAAATTGTGAAATAACAAATCATTGATTTTAAAGGTTGATAATGATAATGATTGTGACCGAATTTAATGCTAAAAATGCAATAAATACCTTCGATCAATCACTGTTTGCACCAGATTAAGCTCCGTATGCTTTTTGTTGTTCCCCAAACTGAAATTGCCGCTCCGTGGAACCCGTTTTCAGTCGATCGAAGAGATAAAATAAAATTCGCCGAAGAGGCTGAAGGCCATCCCAAAAAGTGCTTATGAAAAGAGTTTCGAGAACTGAACAAATCAGCATTTTTTTTACTAAATTTGCTATTCCTACAAACTCACAATTCAATGGAATCTTAACAACTATTATTTTTTTCAAGGATTTAAAGGATTTGCTAAGCTTCAGTATGAGAATCGTTTCACTTCAGACACAGGCCTTCATCCCTTAGTACGTATACATATACCAAAAATAAGGAAAACTTTAATTCTCTGACTCTTTTGCTCAATATGTTGACATTTTGAAGGAATTTAGACTTTATTGAGCTCATTTGAAACACTATACTATAATAACGGGCAAATGCAAATAGCAGTCTTTAAAAATTATAAAAGTAAAGAAATGAAACTAAAACACGCAAAGATCGTTCAAGTATTTCTTTTAGTCACCAGAAATAAAAAAAATGGCTATTAATGTCACTAACACCACCCGAGTCCATTCATGGCTTCAAAGTATAAAATGGCGTCTTAAGCACAGTTTCTGGCAACCGTCTTCGTTTCTTTTCCTAGAGATATAAGTTTATGGTAATACTTTCACCTCAAAAAAACTGAATGAAGACATTTTTAAGCTTCATATAACTCAAATGCTACACGGATTGTAGAGCTCAACTTTAATCTGTTCAAATTTGACTTGGAAAACCCCACTTAAACAGTGAGGAAACAAAATAGAAATTTTTTTTAGACTGGTACAATCTTTTTTTAAGTGAAGTTAGGTCCCCATAAGTCAACTAGTGTGTGTTTGGCAACAGTTTGGTTACGACGAGAAAAGTTTGTCTGCCGATTTGTATCATGAAAACAAAATCGAACAACGAGTTTGCTTGAAATTTTATCTCTTTCTTAATGGAGTCACAAGAAATATTGAAAATATTAAAGAATGGTTAAAGGTAGCCGACGAAGACAAGTTTTTGAATGACACTAAGCATTAAGTAAAGTTGATGAAGTCAACGAAAACTTACCTCAACCGAGTCGTCCATTCACCTCTGTTGATGGCGATATCATCGAAAACGTTCCAGAAACAGTGCTGGCAAATCGTAGAGTTGGTATCACAGCGATAGCAGAAGATCTCATCATCTCTTATGAATCGACTTTACACATTTTGGTAAAGGTTTTGGGTATGAAATTTGTCAATTTTAGAGAAAAGGACTTGAATCTTTTACAAAAAAGGCTTTGAATAAAAGTCGCGAAAAATGCATCATTACTGGTGGCAAGACGTGGAACTATATATGTATTTCACGTCGAAGGTGATCAACAATCTTGCAAATGGCTCTCCAAAAATGAGCTAAACCCGAAAAAAAATTAAAATTATCTGAAGTCTTTGAAGGTTATTTCATTCTAGCCGAGTATTATAACAAGTTGTTCGAAAATTGGATTCAGTGTTGGCTAGCATATATTGACTCAAAAGACTATTTAGAAGGCAATATAAGGGATTTGCATTCGAATAAGTAAAAATTCAGCACTTTTTTTTGTTAATCCGGATTAAATTTGATCAGATGGTTTGATTTGAGGAAAAAGCTACAAGATTTTATATCACATGTAGGAAACAGTAGACTGACAGCCTTTTAAAGGCCGAAGCAAATCATGACTGAGGTAAAGGCGGAACATGTTTGTACAGCCAAGGAGCTTTAGTTAGAAAAAAATGTGTTCTACACTTCTACTACCACTTTGCCCACAAATTGTTACATAATAGAGTTCTAAAATATTTACAGCAAAAAATACCAAATAATATCTCTTAATAGGCATAATAATTTATTTTCCATTGATATTATGAAGTAACTGGGCTATATGACATACTAAAAAAAAATATTGTACAGTTACATATCATTTAGGCTTATCTAAGCGCTTTTGGTAAGGCCTATGTGGCTTAATGGTAGGACCTATGTGGCACATGTAAATATTTATGTACAACAAAGTAGTGCCACATTTACGCTGAACTACTTCACGAAACCACAGAGTTTACGTCAAATCCAAAAACCACAACACAACTTTAATGATTTCCCAATACAGGGCCATTAATTTCTCATTATTTCGCGCAAAACGGTAGTCCGAAAATGTACACATGAACAATAATAAAATATTTAACAGACAGTAAACTTTAAAAACTTTGAGACGACACACACGCAGGCACGCATACACCTACCCTCGATACAAGGCACACATACGAAGACACACACACACGAGGCATAATAGCGACTGCCCCTACAATGTGCGATGTAGAAGTGGAAAAGCAAAAACAAAACACACGCATATGAAGTGCATGCCACACAAACGGCGACAAATGCAATACGATGCAATGTACAATGCAACAACAACAATAGCAACAATACACTACAAGTAGCCAAATGCCAAAAGCCGAAACGAACGAAAAGCAACCGAAAAATGCCCGACTTGCAACCAATCAAAATGCAACCGAAATGCAGCCCCCACAAGTGCTCGTGCGATATGTTGCAACTTGCAACATAATAGAAAGAGACAACAGAGCAAAGCCGACCAACCAATTTCGGGGTCTATTCTTCCGCCACACTATTAATATTAGTGAAATATTATTTTGTGCTATGGATTTTCGCTTTTTTTGCTCGTTTGCCGTTATTTTTCCGGCTTTTTTCGTTTTTTACTAATAGCAGTGAGGCAGCTAATAGGCTGTGCCACCACCCGCGTAGCCGGAAGTAGGCATTGTACAGTTTAATTTTTTGTTATTACTGTGTTGTAGTCGTTTTTGTTGTTGTGTTATTTTAATAAATACACAATAATGCATTGTGGCCAATTTGGACTTACCGAAATCGCGGGTGGGCGCAATAACGGCGCAACAATAAGGCTGGCAGCGACTTCGTGACACCGTGCATGGTGGGGCGTGCCACGCCAAAATGCTCCGTTGCTCGCATTTGCCACAATAATAATTTACTTCGAGTTCATTTTCGATATTTCCCTGTTTTTAGCAAGTTGCAAGTATGTTGCTGAGGAGCGCGCGCGGAAGTTTATTAGCTGCGCCCTAACATTGGTGAATTGCACACAAACACACACACACACAGTGTTGCATGAGAGTGTATAAATATTTGATATTTTTCATTTATAAACCCCTCTGGTCTTCCCTGCCACCCATGCCACATGCGCGTTTTATAGGAGTTGGTCAAATTTGTTTGGTTTTTTTTCGTGGTCGCACGGGGCGTATGAGTAATCCTAAATGCCAACATTCGCATGACAAATGCAGGCGCAAGCACAACACAAGAAAATATCTAAACACGCACACTCCTACACATACACCCAGACACATGTGTGGTGGTAATATAAATAATTTGGCGTTTTTGTGCGTGCGTATTGCTCTTCCTTGTTGTTGTTTCACATACATGCCCTCTTGGTATTTGGTGTCCTTTCATTACTCGGCACATTAAACATACCCCAAGACATCGTCGACAATGTACCGCTAACACCACATTTGCCACAGCGTCAACTAACGTCAAGTGACCGACAAAAGCGACTTTGTTGTTGTAGTTGTTTTGTTCATCCTTTTCATTTACGCTTTTTAGTGCTTGCAATTGCGTTTAGTTTCTAGTACGAGAAATTTGTGTGGGGATTATTTGTTTTTGTTTTTTTTTTTTTTAATTTGTGTTTTTTGCTGCAATTGCTTGGCTCATACAAGCTTCCTTTATATACGCATGTCATTTGTACTGTTATTTTTAAAGTTTTTAATGAAAGCTCATTTCACTGTCGAAAATTACGCTTTCATGCATTTTGTATTTTTGCATTTGTCTACGGACATGACAGGAGGACAGGGACTTTTAATGAAAATGGTTGATGACTAAATGCATAAGAAGAATGGGGTTGGATTGGGTGTGTTCGAAAACAAAATAGTAATATTTTTAGAATGCTTAGTAAAAACTTCTTCTGTTTCTTATGCTTAAATTTATTCAAGAATGCAGAGCTTTCACTATTTTTAACAAATTTAATAATTCGATTTAATTTATTATTTGATTTAATTCTAATTTAATTTAATTTAATTTAATTTAATTTAATTTAATTTAATTTAATTTTGATTTAATTTAATTTAATTTAATTTAATTTAATTTAATTTAATTTAATTTAATTTGATTTAATTTATTTTAATATCGTTTTACCTAATTTACTAATCTAGTAATCATTCAAAAAAGATGAATTGGAAATTAACGTTTTAGAGAGCAGTGAAAGCTCCTTTTTTCGGGTTGAATATGGTTCGTATATATCTACTTACATGTTGTAAAATCTTTTGAATTTTAAAACTGATTAATTTTTAGTCTTGAATAGTAACTTATGAATGAACAGAACTTATGAACAAGAAGGATGGAGCTTTCACCACTTCTAAATAAATGTAAATGCTGTAATTTTGCTTATTTGACTTACTAATATAGAAGTTACTCGAACGTGAGAAATTGCGAAAATTAAAATTCTTGAACAATAGTAAAAGCTCCTTGCTTATGAGTAGTATTTTTAAGTGCAAAGAGCTTTCATCGCCTTCAAATAAATATAAATACTTTTTTTTTGGTTCAGTTGGTCAAATAAGCGAAATTGCGAAAATTGATTGTTGAATTTTTTATATAATTCCTTGTTCTTAGCCCTAAATACAGTTTCTTCAAAAATCAGGCGAACACAGTGGCTGCGGCACGATTTTGGTTGAAAATTTGGCGAAAAACTCAGGAAGAATCAATGGAGTATGCGACGATGCATTATCGTGTTGAAAAAAACAAGAGTTGTCGGCCCATGAGTAAGGCCTCTTTGCACGAAAAGTTTCACGTAAAGGATGCATAACACTCAAATATAATTTCTGTGTGACAGTTTGACCGGTCGGAACGAATTTGGAGTACACCACACCTCGATAATCGAAGAAAACTGTCAACATAACCATGATTTTTGACCTGCTTTGACGAGCTTTTTTCGGCTTCAGTTCACCTTTGCGACGATATTCGAGAGATTGATCGTCAGTTTCCGGCTCGTAAGCACAGATTCAAGACTCGTTGCCAATAATAGCTCGTTTCATGACATTCTGGTAGTCGGAAATCATGGTTTCACGCATGTTAATGCGATTCTGTTTTTCGAAAAATTCAGTGATTTTAAAACCAATGGTGTTCGCATTTTTCAGGCCAAAATAATCTCTCGAAATAGTTTTCACTGAACCTTTCGTTATTCCAACGATGTCAGTAAGAAGTATGAATGTTAAACGTTCTCAAGCACCTATTCCTTTAATTCATGGACTTGTTAATCATCAGTTGAAGTTTATGATATATTTTAAGTTATGGACGCGTCGTCAACGCATTCTCGATTCTCTTTGAATAATTTGTTGCAATTAAAAATACTTAGTCGCGGCAATTACATTGAAAAGTCTTACTATTTTTTGCCCAGAGTGATATGTAAAATTTTTGTCATATGGAAATGCATTAAAAAATGTGTGTGCGTCATATTGACAAAATATGAAATTAGTTTATAAAATTGGTGCATAATTATATAAAGTACTTACACATGTGCTTATAACTACACTCCATACATCACTATTCAAATAAGAATTGCATACAAATACATAATTTTACAGGAATTCAACATGCGTGCAGAATGCTATATAAAATTTTGGTATAATTCGATTGAAATATATTTATTTATTTCTATATACTTGAACAAACATATACCTATCTATCATGTACACACATGTATATTAATAAAATTATGCACACATATGTAATTGTACATAATATATGTATGTATGTAAATAATATATAAATGTAGTGTATGTTATGTGCTTATGGCTATTCGTATGTGGTTGCGCCGAAATTAAATATTTATTGACAACACCGCAAACGTTGTTGTTGCTTGCCTTTTCTTTTTCAAGTTAACCTCACTATTTATTATTTTCACTCTCCCATCTCCGTCGCCGCTTCTTAAACTGCATCGTCCGAGCGCGCGAATAGTCAGAAGAGAGAAATTAAAATACGAAACGTGTGCTGATGTGACATAGTAGTGCAAGCACAAATGCAACAACAAATGCAAACAGCAAATACGGAAGAAAAACCGAATTAAAATGTTCGCTGACCAACAACGAATTTCACACAAACAACAAAAGAAATGCGTAAAACGCAAAAAATGTAACATTTAAAGCAATGCATGGAGGGCGAGGGCGGTGATATTAACAAAAATGCTGTTACCACTACTTATACATACATGCAAAAAGTATATACATACACTTACAGGCATACAAACACAACCAAACACCAATACAGTTACAAGAAGTCAAGCTATGAGGGGACTTGCAGAGACAGGCGTGCGGGGTTAGCATATTTTCAACGCTTGTGTGTGAGTTTGTGTGCAGCAGTGTATTAGTATATGTGCATAAACATATATTATGTATGTATGTGTGCAGAACAATATAAGTGCCCGTATGTGGGTTGCAATGTGGTCGTCCTTTCATGCATTTATCTGCGCATCGTCCTGCTGACATGACATTTCCAGTGAGACCGTTACAAAAAAATTATAAAAAAAATGCCAGCGAAAAAATGAAAATTATAATAACAAAAAAACCATAAAAATAACAACAATCGAGTGAAATGTCAAACCGTAACGAAGGGTATAGTACAATGGAAATATATGCTGACAGCCAAGCGCGCGAGGAACTCATAAGCATGGTTTGGTAGTTCTATGTGCTTGTACATATATGTATATACCTATGTGCTAGGTGTATTCACAAAATATATAATTATGTGTATACATATACATATATATACATAATATATAGTTGTCCTTTTATAATGCATATAGTGTTATATAGTATATCTGATTATGTGCATACATTGCCTGGCCTTACCAAGTACATATATGTATTTATCTACTATTTATAGAAATTATATACATATTAATATTAGCATAAGTATGTAAAATATATGTTATATACTAGCATTGTACTTGTGAAAAATAATCCGCTGGTAAAGACTGCATACTCCAACTTACAAATATAAAGTTACTAGGTGTGACGGTGTCAACAAAAATAAATTTTATATATATTTATATGTATATATGCAGATGTATCTTTTTGTATATACATATATTTATAAAAAAATATACTTATAAAATATATACTTATATAAACATTTGTATTTGCTTGCATGTAACCCGTAATCACATAGTTAAATTGTGGCTTTAATTTGAGAAAATACAAGAACGGTGTCTTAATAAATCCTTGCTGTATAATATTCCTTTCATAAAACTTTTGTATATCATATGTTCAAGAAATTTTCAACAATTTCCTAATATAGCAAAATATAGTCTAATATAGTCAAATATTATAGACAAACCACAATAACGACATTATAATCGGAAAATACAATATTGTAGTATGTATAATTGTTGCTGTATTTCCAGAAAATAATCAAAATATTTTTAAAAAATTTTGCTAAACCTCCAGCGCCACCTAGCGATATGCATGTTATTTCTTACTTCAACCATAAAATTGGCATATTCAATTGAACTTCGTACATATTGTGATTACTGACTGATTTAGTAAATACTATTGTGAGCAAAAAATAGTAAGACTTTTTAATTTCAATTTCGCGCCAAAACACATTCGTTGAAATATTTTATATATTTATTTTATTTGTGCCGAATGTCACATCAAAATAATCATTAGTGTTTAGTATACGCTTCTCTTTCTGAACTACATAAAATGCATTCGGCGATTTTTACGATGTGTGAAATTATTCAGCAAAGAAGTCCCATCAAATGTTGTGTGCGGAATCAAAATTCTGGTGCCGAAACTTTCAGAATGTGGAAAAGGCGTTTGTGTGATAATTGTTGGTCGGGAGCAAGATTTTTTGATTGGTGCAAATTATTCAAAGAGAGTCGAGAACAACGTCCAGGATGGTCACCAACATCAATCAACAAGTGAATAAAATAAAGGCATTGGCGCTTGAGAACAGCCGATTAGTAGTCAGAGATCTTGTTGGCATCATGGGAGTATAGGAATGATCAGTGAAAACCATTTTGAAAGATCATTTGGGTCAAGGTAATGTTGACAGTTTTGCGAAACCGTTTTTCGACCGGCCAAACTGTCAGCAAGGAATATTTTTTGTATGTTATGCTTTGTTTGCACGAAGCTATTCGTAAAAAGAGCCCGGTATTTTGGGCCCACAACTATTGGTTTTTTCAACACGATAATGCACCGTCGCATACTGCATTGATTCTTCCTTGGAGATGGTCTGGCGTTGTCCTGGTAGAAAACTACACTCTTCCTGTTGGCCGATTATGGACGCTTCTGGTCGATCGCCTGTTTCAAGCGGTCCAGTTGTTCGTAGTAGATGGTAGCATTAAGCGTCTGACCATATGGGAGCAGCTCAAGATGGATGATTCCCTTCCAATCCCACCGAACACACAGCAAAACCATCCTGGCCTTCAATCCCGGCTTGACCACTGTTTGGAAAGATTCACCCGCCTTCGACCACGACAACATCAAGCTTTTTTTTGTATCCAACCTTCTGCAGGTGGTTTAAAAAGGTTTGGTGACTAACTCTCATCTTTTGGACGATGTCACGAGATGCCACATGCCGTTCTAACTCGATGTTTTCCATGATTTCATCGGTATTCGTTGTCACAGGTCTTCCGCCGGCTGGCTTATCCATGGTGTCGTTTCCACCCGCTCTGAATCGTCGAAACCATTCCTCCGCAATTCGAAGTGAGAGAGTACCATCCCCCAAAACACCATTAATCTCACGGGACGTTTTTCTAGCGGATTTGCCTTTGACGAAGGAAAACTTTAAAGTAGCGCGAAGTTCGGCGTTAGTGAACTCCATGTTTACTCATCTATAACTGTTGAACGCAATATCCAAACTAATAAATCATAGTGTCGTTTTGTAGGTTATGTCAAGACCTTTCAGAGATGAATAGTATTTCCAGATATGAGCTCTGTAGCGCTTTATACATAGCCGCGAAATTCAAAAGACAAAAAGGCGGGAGCGAGATATTTGACAACCTAGTATTAATGACTAGCGTGATTAGCTTAGTCGATTTAGCCATGTCCGTCTGTCTGTCGCTATATACATTATATAAACTATTACCTTGGTTTTTGAGACACCGATCGGAGATTATAAACACATTCAGTGATATTGTATACTATACTGTATAGATTATATCCTTCAGATAGGACTATTATAGCGTACAGCTATCGTCCAAATAGATACAAATACTTTTATACCAAAATAACATGGGTATTATAGCCAAACTTAACGTTTCTGTTAATTGTTGGTCAAAAACGCTAAAAGCGCATCATTTTCCAACGAAACAAGGTCACAAAAATGAAGGAGTTTTTGCATCGCACAACACACAAAACCCTTTTATTATTCCAGTGAACCAATAATTGCAGATCAACTTGCTAACACATTTCAAGAAGTCTTTTTTATTGAGGGTTTTCCATTATTTCATTATTTGCAGACAAATACTGCTCAGCCACAAAATATTATAATTACAAAACTTTTTTTTTTTTACTTTATGCTAACATAACCTAAAATTTTACACAATGAAATTTCCGAAAGGGCTGAAAGACGCATCTGAGCGTAA
The DNA here is from genome assembly GCF_016617805.1 of Bactrocera tryoni. Lineage (NCBI taxonomy): Eukaryota > Metazoa > Arthropoda > Insecta > Diptera > Tephritidae > Bactrocera > Bactrocera tryoni. The sequence continues at coordinate 50,707,409 of NC_052499.1, forward strand.
TTGAGTTCCTTGGAATGTTTTTTAATCATAGGATCTGGATAGAACTGTAGCAGACATCAATTGTTCTCTTAATAGGTCACAACTTGCTGGCATCACATGCGAGCCGGTTGGGCATAAGTAACGACGAGACATGCACAAAGTGCAGTGAAGTAGGCATGAGAGAAGCACTGCAACACCTACTAAGCTTCTGCCGAGACTTTCCTAGAATTCGTCTTACATGTCTAAGAGCTTCCTAGTTAAGGGACTAGATAAAGTAACAAAATTAGTTATCAGTCGCTCTTTAAGTTCGCAAAAAGAGTTGACGTGCTGTTGGTGTGACAGCCGGCAGGTATAACCTAACCTAACTTACTATAAATACAAAATTTTAGATTTTAAGATTTTGGTAAAACTGTTGGAACAATTTTTTAACTAAAATCTGAGTACTTTTGTCATTTTAACACAGATCTGACATACATATCTTTAAGGCTAAGAATTTACCCAGAACGTACTTCAAATATATTTTCATTTTGTAAATTTATCGTCCATCCATAAACCAAAAAGTACTTTAAGATAAAGTACCTTAACCCACCAAAAATAATAATAAGTAATTAACGAAAATAAATTTTAAACCTTATAGTATAAGCCAAAATAAACCTCACTGCAACACACAACATTTTCCCGCAAATATTTAAAAATCCACGACATTTACTGTTACACTAAAACGCCAACTTTAACTTTGAATTCAAACGCATGCACACACACAGACATATATGTATATTTGCATATATTTACGTATACATACACATAACCCAGACGGCCTAGACGACACTTAGCCAATATGGGAAAAAAATATCAAGAAGAAGAAGAAGAATAAGCGAAAAAAGTGGAAAAGAAGAAGCAGCACAACAGCTATAACATTGCAGCAAAGTGCGTATGAGACGAGAAAAAGAAGCAAAAGTCAACGAATGAGTGTATGTGTGTATGTGTGTCTGCGCGAGTGTATTTTGTGCTACATAACGGTGCACTGCTTTGCGAGTTCAGGCCAGTGCAGCGAACGACAACGAGCAGCTTTTCGCTGCTTACTGCTGGCACAGATTGCACAGCGAGCGGCGCGTGCAACGGCGAACGGTAACGGATAGAAAGTGCAACGTAAAGAGGAAAAGCAGAAAATCAAAAAGAAAATTGCACGGAAAATGGAGTGGAGGGAAAAGAGAACTTTATGCCACGGCAAACTGCAACTAACAACAACAACAACAACAAAAATAGTAACAACAATATTAATAATAACGACAACACCAACAATAATAATAACAACAACAATAGCAGCAATAGTAATGATGGCAATAACAACACACAGCGGCGGCAGGTAGCAACAAATAAATGCCAGGCAGTGGCAAGCATGTGACATGCAACGACAACAACAACAACTACAAAAACAACCACAACGGTTGCAGCTACAAAAAATTAGTGCAACTTGCAAACGCAAAAATACATATGTCTGTATATGTATGTATGTACATGTGTGGCACTACTGTAGGATTGCCATAACGCACACACATACACAGCCATATGCACTTTCGCATTGTGTTCGCCTGCACCGCCGCCGTTAGGGTGCCCATTAACACGTGATGGCAATAACAAAAACAAACGGGAAATAAAAATTGCAGCCACGAGAAAGTTAACGACGACTTCAAAAATATATTGACGGTCCGTCGACCATGTGGCCCACTACCACATTTGCAAGTCAGCCGCCCAACAACGGGACACGCACAAAGTCGTGGCGCCACAGCAACAAAGTCGTCGCACCAAAAGCGAAACTAAACGCATGCAAACACATACACTCTCACACATAGGCACATACACCCATATATATGTATATATATGGTTAGGCCAGCAACTTCATCGGCTGCGGGAAAATGAAGCCAAGTTAAATGGCGAGTGCAGTTAACCTCAGCGAATGCAATAAAAAATTCTATTAAGCATACATTCAGGCGTTGGATGGCGCGCACGTAACGTGTGTGCATGTGTGTACCTTCCTTTGCGGCCTTATATGTAGCGGTATGTGTGGCGCGTGCAAAAGCAAATGGGGGAATAATTTGTTTTTTTTTCTATTGCATTCTCTTCAAAGCATATGCCAAGGCGCAAATACGTCTGCTGCCGCCGCCGCTGCTGGTGATGAAGGTGATAATGATTGAGTTGTCTTGCCGAAGACACTGAATGCATCTAATGTGTATGTATGTGCAAAAGTAAATATGTCTGTATGATTTCACAACTATGCGTATGCGTGTGCGTCCATTGTAAGTTCAACAAGTGTGTGTGTGCGTAGTTAGTCGTTTGCCTTGCGGCAAATTGCGCGCTCAGCTGGTGCGAGTGATGATGGCGAAGCAGATATGCATATACATACATATATACGGACATAAATACAAATACAAACATTAGAAGCCACACACATGTAGACATTCGTACGCAATGTGGCCGCCATTGCAGCTGCCTCTTTGCTTTCCTCACATACTTATTAATTTTTGTATAGGATAGCACGGTGTGTGTGTGTGTGTATGCTTTCATATTTTTTATTTGTGCTTGAATAGAGTTTTTGTTATTGTCATTACATGTGCGTAGAATCCCAGTGAACCAAAATGTGTCGCTTCACAGCTGATTTGTGGCGCAGCAACTTGACATTGCCGTCTCAGTTGTGAACAATAAAACTAATCAATGAGTATGACAGTCGAAAGACTTTAAGAGAGATAATGAAATTATGTAACCTTTTACAAAATGTTGCTGTTTAGAGTTCATTTATAGCTGTAATTCTCAACTAGTTTAAGAAATAAATTATTACAAGTATAATAATAAAGATCTTAGCTAGAAATAAGAAAGTATTAGAGTTGAATAAGCATATTGACATATAACTAGAGTTAAACAAAGAAAAATATAGACAATTCCTAGAGACCAGAAATGGTTTCACAAAATGATTCTCAAGATGTTTTTAGACTTTATTACTCGAATAAATTTGACTACTTTGCTTAGAAAAAGAATTAACGCGCTACTAAAGGGCTTTTTAACGCAGAGATATTTTATTTTGTATGTATATGTATAGCTTGTGATGCTGTATATGGAAAAACTGAACAAAATTCGATAAGGAAATACGGAATAAGTCTTTGTTTCGAATCGATAAATTCATATTTAACCACTATTTTCACCAAAAGCTTACACTAGGTGGCGCTGTTTTGGCGCTTTTCACTATTTTTATAATTTTTCATAGAAAAATTGTATGTTTACAAAAAAAAATCAACCTCACTTTTAGAATAATCCCACCATAGTTTTAACTGGAAATTTTGACCCTTCTGATTTTATTAGATATTTAATCTTTATTTTCACCAAAAGCTTGTACTAGGTGGCGCTGTATTGCCGCTTTTCGCTATTTTTATATTTTTTCATAGAAAAATAGTATGTTTATAAAAAGTAAATTCAACCTCACTTTTAGAATAATATTTCGCCATAGCTTTAATTGGAATTTTGACCCTTTTTGATTATATTAGATTGGTTTTTATTAGGAGATGAGTATTTTTACAAAACCTCGGCATAAAAATCTTTGACAGCTTACTTTCTAAAAGGCTATACCAGAGTTACCGGCTAAGTTTATACTTAAATGAAGTCAGCTTTGATAAGGTTTCCAATCCTGAGATTACACTTGGAATATTGCAGTTATGTATGCTGATTAATTCCGCAAAATTATGGTGTATTATAGTTTTTGAAAGTTGAAAAAAAAAATCTAATATTTTATTTTACCAAAAGCTCACGTTTGATGGCGCTGTGCTCAAGTTCTTGGCTAGTTTCTTGAATTTTCAGCGATAAATTGTACAATTTCATAAAATTTCATTGGATAAACATTTCAATGCCACTTTCATTTCATAATATTGCGTTGATGTCAAAAATTTTACTTTATTTAGATTATGTAAGATTTGGCAAGGATAGTTTTTGTGGATAACCAAAAATCATGACAAATATCACATCTATCTCATGACGATACCAGCTTCTTCTTCAGGAAAGAAAAAACTTTATTTTAAGTTTTAGCAATGGCGACAAGGATTCGCTAAGATAAACAATAAACGGCAAAGAGACTTATTGCAAAAGCGGAACACTCAAATAGGGAATCGTCTTTCACAATTAGTTTACAGTGGCTTAAGAAATTTTTTTAGGTATATGATTAAGTAATAACTCCTATTATAATAACAGTTACAAGTGACGTCACTAGAACGCAATTTATATAGTTTACATAGATATTCTGATGACGTACTCGAGTCTTTCTTGATACATGATTTGGTGCTTTTTAAGTATATTTTACAATTATTACAGGTATTGTGAGTATTGGCAGAATAAAGAGGGTTATTGCTGATATATTACTCTGCTAACACTGACTAATTCCGTACTGCGGCAATGATTAAGTGAATGATTAATGTCAGTATAAAAGCTTTCAACACAGTACAGAAATCAATTAAAGGGGGCAAACCTAGTATACCAGATTAAATAAAGGCGACTTTTGGGAACTACAAAAAAAACTACTATAATTATTCTATTACAATTTTAACTGTATATTTACACAAATGTTAAGAATACGCAGTAAAATTTTGAATCAACAAATGAAATATTTTTAGGATTATGGCAGATCGCTGACGGCGCTAACAAAAAGTTCCTCCACGGCCATAGTGGTCCTCGATCAAATTTTTCTCTAGAGGATAATGTTCTTACAATCATCTACTATAAAAAACATCACAATTTGACAAAACGGCAGAGTTTTTGGAAAAAATTGTAATGCGACACAAAATTTTGGTCATATTGTCCCGGAAAAACTCCATTTTCGACATACCAAAAACTGATATGGTACTACATACCATAAGAATATACTAAGAATTACTCTTAGTATTAAAATACACTGAGCAAAACTGGAAAAGTCATGTGCAAAACGGAAGAACGGAAGTACACAAAAATCCTATTGACACTCGATAGAAGAGATTGTAGGAACATGATGAGAATGCTAATTGGTCACTGTCTGGTGGCGACACCCGCCCGCAGAATGGGGCTGGCAGATCGAGATGACTGCAGGAAATATTTAGAGCACGGTGCCAGGGAAACAATGGAGCATCTCTTGTGCACTTGATTCGAATTGGCAAGACCACGCTGAAAGCATCTGAGGTCTCCACAGTAAGATGCACTGGAGAAGGTATCGATAGTGAGTCGGCAGAGTCTGTTAAAATTCGCGTCAAGTTCAGGCATACTAAAGGGTCGGACTTAGGAACTAAACACCATCTGGTATCGCAAATGACCAAACTGTTTGTGGGTGGCTTATTGGCCTACCAGATTAAATTAATCTAACAAAACCTAAAATACACCGGTAGAGCTGATTGAAATGAGCGGCTTGAGAAGGCTGTAACCCAAAGACTATTTGAGATATCGAACATTTTAATAGGTACCTATCGAAATGTGAAGAAAATCAATTTTTTGTCTTAACTTCACTCTAGATGCTAAGAGAAATATCTGGAAAGTGATCTCAACGCGCTTCTTAAGACTCTCCAACATGTTTATTGGCATACTTCACTGGCATTATTAATTCTGCTGTTTTCTCTCCTTTTTTTAATAATGCGTGTGTTTAATGTGGATATGCGGCAGTGTTGGCTTGCACCACAAACAACCCCGTTGCAGGGCTTTTTACACACATTTTTTTTGTGTTACAATACACACAATGCGTATGTTTGCGTGAGCCAGTTTTGCTATGCACTTTTTCCCCATTTTTTCGTTGCCATACAAAAAAATTTGTTGCTTTTTTGAGAAGTTTGAGTTTCAAAAAGTCTCCGGCGGCCATTAACCCCGGCAATAGTGCCCGGACCGGGCCGGGCGAGTCAACCGAACAAATGCTGGTAAATTTTTCGCGTTTAGGTGGTTGGCGGTAATGCTGTGGTAGTTGTTGTTGTTGCTGTTGCAACTGAATTTGCCAGTTGCCATTGCAAATGCATTGCATTCGGTGCGCCACCTTTCCGCCTGCACTGCATTTCATGCTACGGAACCGCTTTCATATGTGTGTGTGTGTGTGTTGCAGCAGCTGCAAGTTGCACTGGCTGTTGCAGGCGCTGTTTGTTTTTTTGTTGCATGGGTTTCCTCCTTTTATTTACATTTTTCAGCATTTGCGTTTGGGTGCGTGTGTGTGAATGCGTGCATGTTTACTTAACGGTTACCGTGTGCATTTATATATATGTGTATATGTGAGCGTGTATGTGTGACTGCGTGCGTTTGCACATAGCTGCATTAGTGTGCGTAGCAAAATATTTAATTTTTATTCGAAACTTTTGCCGCTCGCACGTTCAACTTGTTCCGGAATGAAAGGCAGCAGTGCGCTAAATGCCAAACGTGCACTGTGCAACGTGCAAGCAGCAACTGCGCAATGCACCACCCTTACCACTGTTGCAATGTGCAACATGGCGCCATTATGCGCCACCATCTCCGCCTGCTGCTGCCACCGCTGCTAACCCGGTTTGCTCCCTTTTTTTCGTGGCCAAAAGTGCACGCACGCTCGACACGCACGGCTGTGGCACGTTGCCGCCGTACGCGACGAAGGGGCGATGCGATGTTTGCTAGGCGGCAGGTTAAATATTATATATGCCAGGTGCGGCAGTGCTGACGTTGTCGCTCCGCTTACCAGCACAACTAGTTAGTTGTACTTCCTGTGTGGCACGAAAAAATTCTACCATTCTTGCAACTTTCGCTCGAGCCAGCCATTGCACTAGCTTCAACGCGGGTTAGCATGAGCGCTGGGAGTCTGAATGCATTGCTTGCTTGTTTGGCTGTTTCGCTTAGGCGCTCCTCGTCGCACCGCCCCCCCGCGTCTGTGTCTGCCGCTGAGTGCGCACAAGTGCGAGTGTAGAAATGCTGCCACAAAAGCTTTTACCTTGCGACTCCTTAAGCCGTCGCCGTCGCCGTCGCCAGCCGCAACGCCCTTGTCGCGCCCTCTGTGCGTGAAGATGCCGCTAAGCGTCTGGCGTTAGCCGTGCTAGGTGTGCGCTTGTGTGTTTGCGCCAGTGCGTTGCATCAATATGCCTCATGCGTAACTCATATTTTTTCGCAGCACAAACATATGCGTATGTACAACGGCTATTATTTCCATCGAATGCAACACTGTGCTTTGGCTTTGGTTTGGTTTGGCTGTTGTAAGCGTTGCACATGGGGCAAGTGCAACTTAGTAGCTGCAGTTTTTAATTTTTGATTTACTTGCGTGGCAAATTTCATATAATTTCCTTTCAGTGTGTGCGTAGCGCTCTACCACCCACCCACCTCGCTCTTTAGGCGTCTCACTCTCTCAGCCGAGTCATTATGTGCATATATGTATGTGTGTGTTGCAAGTTTTAATTTTGCTCACGCATGCATGGAATTTTGAGGATTTCTTTGCTCCGCCACGCCCTTACACACTTCACCTCGTCACCAGCGAGGTCTGCTGTATTATTTGCCTGTTTTAATTCTACATAATTTTCGTTTGCTTCCAGTATTTACTTTTGCGCTCGTTTTTTTCTGTGCGTCGTCGTTTTGATTGGCACTTGCATCAAATTGCAGCCATTTTGCAATCGCACTGCCATTTCCTACATTTCGGTTTTTATGATATTTTAAATTTGTAGGAATTTCGCAATAATTACGGTCTGTCGAAGGATGTGCGTGTGAATTTATCCTTGTAATATGGTCAAAGTGAGAATTTCTTACACGTATATACGAGTTTTTAACGAATGCCAAGCCATTTCCATTTATAAACGAAGCCTATATTACTTTTTTAAAACATATTTTTCTTAATTCTATCGATAATTAATTTTATATTTTGCCAAGAGCGAATAACTGACTTTAAGGCGATGTAATGACTGCGTTTGCGACATTAAAAGCACTATTGGCGCACTATGTATTTGCTTTCTAAAATCAGCTTCGATCCAGTATTAATTTTTTATTAATTTTATTATTTTATCTTCAAAATATTCATAAAATATATCGATATTTTTCATCCTATCAATTAATTGTCGGAAAATTACTCTTTTTGTATTTTGTATTTGTATTTCTTTTTTAACTATGTTCTATTTTATCTCAAACAATTCGATATTTATTATCGATATTTTTCCGCACCGATTAATTATCGACAACATTTTGTTTCCTTAAGCCACAAAATCGGCAATCATAATTTAAAACACATTATTTCGACAAAATATTAAATTTTTTAAGAATTTCAAAAATGTATCGACTTTACCACAATATAATTGTTTCAATTGCTGCTAAATAAAATGACGATGCAAATCAATTTTCAATACAATAATAATAATCGCTTGCACGGAGTTGACATTTTTTAACATATCGATAGTAAAAATTTATATTATATCGATAGTTTATCGATATCACTGCAAACATAGTTATCAATAACTAATGTTTTCCTTGAATGCATCAGACCATAAAACATACATATGCTAATATCACATTTGTTTATCGATATAACTCCAAAAAAATTTATCGATAATTAATACTTTCATTGACCGCGTTAGACCGTAAAATAAAATAAAATATTTTAATATCACATTTGTTTATCGATATCACTGCAAAAATATTTATCGATAATTAATACTTTACTTTTCATTTCCTCTTAATATAGTAAAATATGTTAAAATCAAGCTAAATAATAATAATATAAAGCATTACAATATAACATTTATTATGTTGATCTACATAACTTCGGTCGGTCTTTGAAGCATTTTATATTTTTAACATATAATCGATAAATTTCATTTTGTGGAAAAATTTGAAAGAATCTAAATACAGAATATTATCGATAAAAATAACTATCTTTGAAAAATTAACAACGGATGATTAACATATAACATTATATGAAATAATGAGTGACATGAGAAACTGATTTTAATTTTCGATAAAAATATCGAATTTTTTTTACCGATAAAAAATTAACGCTTTTATTTCTCGATAAAAATCAATTAATGTATTTACTAAGTTGACTTTATTTTTTTTTTGTTTTTTTTTAAGTAAAACAGAATATTATCGAAAAAAAGTATAATTTTTTATAGCAGTATTTACGATTTCTTGAAGAACTTTCTTTGAAAATTTAACAATGGATGAGTAACATATGACAACGTTAGTTATATGTAACAATATGTGACAGCAAATTGATTTTATTTTTCGATAAAACTATCGATTTCTTTTTCGATAAAAAATAATCGATTTTGTTTCTCGTTAAATATTAATCGATTTATTTACTATGTCGACTTTATTTGTTTTTCTTGTTTTTAGAACAAACACAGGAGATGAATTTTATCGATTTCATTGTACTACAATGGCAGAAGTTGAATTAAATATATGTTCCAACATTTATTTAAAAAAAAAGACTACCAATAACGAAACGTTCTGAACCCTTGTATAACACATACGGTATATTAGTATTATTAGAGCAGTAGCGGCAGCGTATATTACAAAATTACACTCTCTTCTATAATAACATGGCTAAGGCATTAAGAATAGACTCACTATAGTTATATAGTAATTATCATTCTATGTGTTAATTTTTTTAATACTATGTACTATAGACATATGAATGACATCAAAAAAAGTCATCACGATGACTTCCATTTTCTATGCAGACATAAGGCGGTTGGTTGTGAAAATTATTACTGGTTTTGATGCTTTAATAGTTGGGCATTTCACTGCTGAATATTTGATAGGGCTCCCGAAGTAGATATAGGTTATTCACATGCGGATCTATATAAGTAAATATATATATGTATATACCAGCTGTGGCTCTATTTGGTTTTAATAGTTCTCACTTCATTTGGGATTGCGAACAGATTGCGAACGTCACACGCTTAGTGGGAATGAAGCAGAAGCGACCCAATGAATGCGATTTTTTAGAGTGCAAAAAATATGCGTCTTCACCTACGTGGACGTATTGGGTGTGGCAGAGCGTGCGCGCAAAGTTTCAGTTAGAGGCGTGGCACTCAAACTGCTAGCGAATAATATATATCCAAATTACATTATATCTGCATATTTGATAGGCCTACGCATACGTACATATATTATACATATGTATGTATGTAACATGATATTTTAATACTCCCCATCAGCCATGTTAATGACATCAATTACGATGAAGAATTGCTACCTTACTCCATTACTTTACACTTTTTTTTTTTGCTCGCACAACTTTTAATTAGCACTTTAAGTAGTTAATTTTATTCTGCAGAAAGTAATCGATTTTAATGAATGTTTTATGAATTTTTTTCGCTTCGATCACAGGCTTAGAACGGATCGCTGAGGAGTTGATGGAACGCATGAAATGGAAGCAATATCAAGAGCCATTAACTACGCGCGTCCATACAAACAATCACACCGTACAATCGCCAGCCGAAACAGCAGCAACAGCAGAGTTGCCAGCAGCAACAGCCGCCGCCAGTACAGCAGCGACCTCAGTAGCCCCACAAATCCCAGTAGAACGGCAAACATCCACAGAGTACGATCAACAACAACATCAACAACAAAAACACAACGATCAGCCTGTAGAGGAGCAAAAGATTACACATTTGCAGCAACAAAAATCGATCAACGATCTCGTAGACACCAAGAGTGCACAGCCATCATCATCATCACCAACATACGGCCAGAGCAACGGCACTGCAACAGACAACAACAACAGCCAACACAATCTTCAATACGAGCAAGCACACGAGCGCACAGTCGGAGGCGGAACGAACGCCGAAGAACAGCAAAAAAACAAAGGAAATACGCAACAAAGCAACTGCGTAGAAGACTCCATAAAGGCTAAGGAGGATCGGGAGGTGCAAGCTGTTACAGGTGAGCGTAAATAGATTATTTTTATGCACTGTACAGGATGTATTAACTTTGTAAGACAGGCGGATAACCTATGAAGTATATACATATATGTGACCTGGTCTACGAAAAGGGGGCTTAGGTGTCAAAAAAAAGGAGAACAATTAATGAGATAACGAGAAACTGACGATTATTTTTAACAGCTTTTCCCAGAAAACTAGTTTTCGCACCTAAGCCCCCTTTTCGTAGACCAGGTCACATATAAATGACTAGCGTGACGACCTAAGTCCGTATGTCTGCATATATGCGAAGTAATCCCTCAGCTTTTGAGATATCGAACAGAAATTTTAATGCGTATTTTGCTTTCAAAGAAGCTACTTACTTGTGCTCTTACCACTATAGAATATAGCTGACATACAAACCGATTGGTCAAAAACAAGTCGTTTCATGGAAAACTTTTTTGTTTTGCAAGATATCCTCATGAAATTTTCCGTGGCTTATTTTCACAGTTAATGCAGCAATCTGCGTACATATTGTTTTTAGCAAACCACTAGAGAATATAGCTGTCGTATAAACTGACCGATCAAAATTAAGTTAAAAATATTTGTATACACCATTTAGGCTTGTGAAGGGTATTTATATTTTTCTTGTTTTATTTAGAGCTATTTTCAAAGTTTTTGATGTAGTATTCGAATTTTTTGTCGATGTGTTTCTGAAAATTAAAGATTAAATTTCAGAAAGTATATCGAAAATGAACTCACCTTGCCAGATTACTCAGTTTTATGCATATATAACCATTGGCATAAAAGTAATTGAAAACAAAAACATAAAATGTTGCCTACATTCAGGCGCACGTGTGATTTTAGCGAAGTTACGCACCTACTTAATTAAAAGGAACATAAAAACTATTATATTTTCAAAAAAAATCTTATATTCCCCTCCATAATATTATTTTGCTTTGCATATTTCACATTCGCTTTTTTGTTTTTAGACAATACAACAACATCACATAATCACAACCAACTTCACCGTAATAACAGTAATAGTGTAACATTAAATAATAAGACAAATTGCGGCAACCACAACGGCAACAACAACAACAATAATACATCAACAAAAGCAACAAATTCATCACACACAAACACAACAACAACAAACATCACAAGCCTTATCGCCAATCAGAATAGCTTGTCAAGTGTAACTACATCACCACCGTCAACGCATCCACCGCAGCCTGCCACTGAGGCGCTTGAGCGGCAGCGTACGCCCACCGTTGAACCGGTCGATTGGAAGCCGAATGAGAAGTGTTATTTTTGTGTGGACGGCAGATTACTCACGGTGAACGCGAAGGGAGAACTAGTAGCCGAGCCGGCGGGCCCCATTGTGTCCGCCGTCGGCGGCGATTCAGTGGAACACGTTCACAGGGTTAGTGTTTCATACATACTTTTCATTGTTTTAGGCTATCAGCTAAGGTTTAAGGCAATATTACATAAATATAGTGGATAGAAATAGCTAAGAAATTTTGGTCACCTTTTCAATAAAAATTATTTATAGATTCCAAACGCTCCAGAATTCAGTAAGTATACTGATTTCTAAGAAGGTTCTCCAGAATTCAGTAAGAAAACTTATAGTTTAGACATCTTGCGGTTATAACTAGAAGGTTCTTACATGAAATCAGACGCAATTTGCAACAAACTTTATCCCTAAATCCGAGTTTAGATGAAAACAAAAATATTTTCTCAAATTGTTTTGCAATAAAGAGCGGTTCATAACGCTCCAAGCGGAAGTTCGTGGTTTTAAGATTATGAAACTCAAGAAAATGTTTCTTGATTTGAAATGACCTAAGGCTCTAACGCACATGCTTCCAATACCTTAAAAGTCAATAAGTAATAAAATTCGATCACCAGAAATACCCAAAATTCCCCAATACTATACTAACTATAATCGTTAGTTATGACCTTGTAAACTATTGAGTTGCCATCCAAGTCCAATACTATACTATAATCGTTAGTTATGCCTTTGTAGACGTCTGAGTTACCATCCAGGTCCAATACTACACTATAATCGTTAGTTACGGGCTTGTAGACTATTGAGTTGTCAGTTGATTTCTGAATGTCCAACCCGTTGACTCGGATTCTTCTTAAAAGCTTTACGGTTTAGTTACGAGATGATCAGACATAAATTGGAGGCAGAATATAACTTGTTTCAAGTATAGACCAATATCTGTAAATTATTTTTGTTTGAAACACCTTGAAAAATATCGATTGAAAATCGCTTCAGGCTTGCAGAGCTAGAGTTTTAAGTTGAATGTTTCTTTTCTGAGTAAGTGTTTTAAGAACTTTGGGTAAAAAAATTATATATTTTCGCGTATGACTCCACCATCCCAACTAAGCTTTCCGTCAATCCCAATAAATTCTAGTTTTAATGACTTATGAATCTAAAAATAATAATTTGTGATGAACTTATTTGCGGTGAACTTATGCCGTTATACGTATTGGTCACTTCTATCAAGCGGAATTACCTCAAACCCGCAATTCTGCATGCAATTATCAAATTCGTAAACCGAAGTACACGAACTGGGAAAGCACACCGCAGATAAGTTCATAAAAGTAAAAACAAATTAAAGTAATGTCAATTTAACAAAGAAAATGCATATTCACATATTTCTTACTGTTACACGCAATTTTTGTGCTTTTTCTTTCAATTCGGTTCGAAAATAAACGAAACACAACAACAAAGCAGCTTGAGACCGATAGCGATTCGAATGAATCAGCGCATGCGAATTTGGTGAATAGTACAACAACTGCGCCCGTTGTAAACAATAATAACAACAACAGTAGTGCGAATAACATTAACAACAACAACAATAATAATAATAATAATAACAATCGCATCGACTGGAACAAGCTGTTGACGACACGTTTAGTTGATTTGCCAGCGAATATGACTTCAATGGACTCAATGGCCGCGCAGTTAGCAGTCATTTCTGGTTACCCAAGTAAGTGTGAACGCGGCATAAGCAGATGCCACTTAGCGTTGCAATGAAGTCAAATATATGTATATATTTTAATTTGTTTTTTTTTTCGATTTTTCCATGATAAATCTAGATTTTAATTGGCTACAATTGATGCAACAACAGCAGCAGCAAGAGCAGCAGCCACATCCCGCACCGATACAGCAACAAACACAGCCACAACAACAGCATCAGCAACAACAACAGCAACAGCATATAAGTTCGGCGACACCAACTACCTCAGAGACATCGGCCGCCGCTGTTAGTCCACCACTCAAGGATTCGCCCAGTCCCAGTGATGCCACCGGTGAACAACCCTTAGATCTTAGTTCGAAACCATCGCCAAATTCGTCTATTAGCGGCGATTTGAAGTCAGTGCGGTGAGTGTTTTTATGGAAAGTTGTACAACATTTATACTTGTAGGAATAGTTTGCTGATGCCACTTTTTGGGTGCGATTGCTAGATTTTAAGAAAGTTCGGTTTTGGAAAGGCTGAGAAATTTTCTGAAGCATATTTTCACGGATTTTTATGATATTGTTTTATCAATAAAGTCCCCGGAGATCTCAGAAGTTTAAAATGATATTAATTTTACGTCTTTTTCTATAAATTAATTTTATTTTTTGTTAAAAAAAAGCCCGACCGTTGGTATACATATGTATATGTATACCAACTAGTCACTCAGTTTTTGAGATATCAATCTGAAATTTTGCATCCGTCCTATTCTCACTAAAAAGCTACTGATTTGTCGAAACGACAGATATCGAACTACTATAGCATATAGCTGCCGTACAAACTGAACGATCGGAATCAAGTGCTTGTATAGAAAACTTTTTCATTTGACGAGATATCGTCACGAAATTTGGTATGGGTTATTGCCTAAGGCAATAATGCAATCTTCGACGAAACTGTTCAGATCGGATCACTATAGCATATAGCTGCCATACAAACTTAACCATTGGAATTTACTGCTTGTAAGGAAAACTTTTTCATTTAACGAAATATCAGCATGAAATTCGGCATGAGTTTTGGTACATAGCCTCGCTAAAAGCTCCAAACATATTGCTCAGATGAGATCACTATAGTATATAGCTGTCATACAAACAATAAGAAATGCGCGTATGAAGGATATTGTAGCTTCAGTGCAGTCGATATAAACGTTCTTTCTTTCTTCTTTTTATTATTATTTTTTTAGTGTTCTTTTTGTTAGTACCCACTACCGTTGCCTTTTTTCGTATTCCGTTAACAGTGTTGCATTTCAATTTGTTTAAATGCTTAACTCCCATTTTTAATACCACTTTCACACATAGCGGATGTTGTTTACAATACAAACACTTCCGAAGTGCAGATAGCGCACCAACATAAATAAACGAACTACATACATGTATGTGTATGTGTATGTTATGAATGCAGTGCATCATACCTGTCTGCAAGCGTTATTTTTGTTGCTATCTGAGTTCACACCTATGAATGCACACCTACTACCTACACACATGAGAACAAATACGAGCAAATATATGTACATGTGTGTATGGAACACCGTTTGCCATTCTCACAGCTCAACAGTACTGCACTTGAACGTTTATCAACACTCCAATTCACCATATTTGCTACACTCACACCAAGACCAACACATACACAAGAGAGGAGCTTCACTTTCAAAATGTCGCGGCGGCGCTTCCAACGCTCCTACACCTGTCTAGCGGTGGCCTGCCATAATTTTTTCGGCAGTTATTCACCAGCGTCGTTTGCCTCATCGCTTTTGGTGCGCAGTTTTTTCTCTTCACCACTTAGCCGCGCTCATACATACATATGTATATACATTTTTATTTTATTGTACACAATTTCGTGTTATTGTTTTTGTTTATTCTCATTTTTTTGTTGTTTTTGGTTTTTTGTGAAATCACACCTTGATCCTCTGGTGGCTGTCGCGAACGCGTGCAATGTTGTCAGCGCAATTGTGCTCAATTCATTTCACCTTGCCGCAGCCCCTTGCCTTCCCTTTAGCACCAGGTGCCGAGTCAGATATGTATATATGGCATATGATTGCATTGGTCCCGACTAGCGCCGTGAGTCCTTGTCTGCACTCCTTTAATTGTTGATGCTGTTGTTGTTCGCTTTGTTGTTGTGCGTCTGCAGCAACGCCATTGCTATGCTGTACTTGCCACAGTTTCGTTTTGATTATTTTTGCTTCTTTTTCCGTATTTCGCTTTTGGTTTGTTTATTGTTGTTGTTCGTCTGTACGCGGGTGTATGAAATATGCATTATTTTCAGTGTCGACAAGTCGCTAAGCACAAAATCGTGGCTAAAAATATTTTAGACGTTTCTCATTTTCCTATATTTTTCTGTTTTTCATTTTTTGCCTTTATGAAGTGCGAAAAAGCTTTAAAAGAAAGCATAAAAAATTTCCAGAATGCATTTGTTTACAATGCGACTACATGTGTACCAGGCGTCCTTTCCATTCACATATGCCACCGATTTTCTAATTTCTACCATGAGACGCTCTTAAAACAGCGCTTTACGGCTTAAAAAGAGTTTGCACCTGAGCAAAATAATTATGCGTAGATATGTATACTCGAAAACCAAAAACAAAAAAAAAATTGCACCAAACCTAACCTCTAAAAATCCCAACTGCTCGAGAATCCACCCATGAAGGGTTGGGATAACGTGTATATGAAAATGTTTATCGCGAGGTGGAGAGTAACGGAATCTAAAACAAAGTCCATTAAAGCAGTACAAAGCAGCTGAATAAAAGCTTAAAGACGTCACCAATTCATAAGAAGAAACAGAAAGCGATATATGGTCTGATGGAATGAAGAAGAAACATCGAACTAACTGGTGCACCAAAGAGAACAATGGATATATAAAAATTAGCATTGTAAAATACATATATCTAAATACCATTCGCACGATAGTGAGATCATTGTAACCGCAACGAAAACAGATCTTTATTCGGCAACAGATTGTCAGAGTTCCACACAATGCTTTCGGAAAGTGTTCTATGCCGCCGAGGTCTTGATGATAAAAGAATATTGGAAATGCGAAAGCAAAAAGCAAAAGCTCAGTGGACACTGCAGATTTTGCTATTATAAATACTTTTTATTAAATCATATTAAGCCCACGCTGAAATCTAAATGAAGAATGCGAATCGATGAACAAAGGTACGCGAGTTTTAATTTCGGTACATTTTGTCCACATAATTTCTTAGACCAATAATCCAGGAAACAAGTTTGAGAAGTTATTTTGAAAGCACATCTTACTCTATCATCGCGGAAGAAGTATAAACCATAAACCACACCAAACCGTAATTGTCTCGGGATGCAATGGCGATGGAGTACGTGCAGATTGCTGTCTGACCAATAACGCAGATTTGGCTTACTGCCGAAGCCGATGAAAATCCGGATCATTTTCAAGTTGTTGCTCAGCCCAATTCACGAACATACGACGATTCGGGTGGTCAAGTGGCTTTAGTTCTTGCGTTAATTTGATCGTCATCTACAATGACTTCACAAAGATACCCAACACTTGAGAACGACGAGTGAGAGACTGATCCGAGTCTTCCTCAATTGATGCGCTAGCGGCAGCAATATTCTCGACACTACTTTGTCTCACTGGCACGCAAGCATTTTCTACTGTACCTGTGGATTAAAATTTGTCCACTAGACGCCCAATTGTTGATCTGACAAGACGATTATGACGACAATAAATTGGACGTAGCGCTTTTAAAGTTGAGGCCACTGACTCCGAATTTCGGTAGTAAATTTTAATAATTTTGTTGTATCGTATATCTTTCTATGGTCAAATGCCAAACCTTAACGAAGAGAAATGTCAAAAGGGCGGGAAAAAATATGACGTCGTTTGTTGTAGCTATCAGTCTGTAGCGTCCCTATTGAAAAAACCATTATAAGCAGGAGCTCGGTCCAAACAAATAAATCGTAAAAGCTTATTTGACCGAATGTTACATTTAAAAAAATGTTAAAAATCATCAAATCTCTTTGTCACAAGTTTCATCTCAGAATTTACATTACACCGCTTTCTATTTACCCAAAAAGAACAAAATGGCAGCGGAATATAAAGACAAAATTTATTAAACCTGGTCGGAGAGGTAGTCGGTATTTTTCAAAGTTACGTGCCAAGTTACTACATTTCGCCATATTTGATGTCAAGCTTTACTTTCTTTATATCAAACAGCAAATGAACAGAATTTGGGGTTGGAGTATAAGCTGCGCAAACTTAGAGGTTAAGCTTTGTGTGTCAGATTGAGGAGAAACTCTAGTCGAGGGCGAATGTTTTCACTGTAATGCTACAGCTTCGTTTTCTCTGCAATATTTCATTGCAATGAGTCAATATTTCATTATACTCATTTTGATGCTTCCATTTGTATGCATTTACTGTTCAATATACTTTTTCCTGCTGTGAAAGATATGGCGATGATAATTTCTTTCCTAAAGGCATACGTATTTATAAAAATTTACAGACGTTCACGTAGCTTCTGAAGTTTGTTAGGTGTGTTTTGAAGGAATTTTGAGATTTTTTTACTAGTCAAGATAAATGGCTGAGAAGCTGAAAGGATTTAATTTGTAGGCAAGATAATGAAGCCTCTGAATATATAAAAAATATAGTGAAGAGGTCAAATTCCACACATGAAATAATGATAAGAATACTCAGGAGCAATAATCGCTTTGCCTGAATGTAAAAGTCTGCTTCAACTTGTTAGAAGGGAACCTTATCTTCATACAATTTTCGAATCTCTCGAGCATAGGTCACTCAACTCTATGCAAAAAAGCGCATAAATGTCACGTTTTCGAGACAAAAACTCCCCTCCAGAGGGTGAAGCTGCCAAAAAAAGAAAAAAGGTAGAAGTAATACGCAGTTGACTGCTACAGTAAATTACCTCATGCTTACAACCGGCAACATTTTTTTTGCTGCATTTCCATTCTTCTGCAACAGCTAAGTATGTATTTGTCATTATCAACGTCACCGAAAATGCCACCGCCACAATTCTATGTGTCTATGTGCTTGTCCCACCTTGATTGCATGCCCGCTGCTTGCACTCAGTTGCACTTCACCAACACTGCCAACGACTCTCTGCCCAGCAGGTCCTGTCTGCCGCTGTCATTATGAATAATTTTTCGGGAAGCAATTTTGTTTGTTGCATGCATTTTTTGTTTGCTTCCATGACATTTTTGTCAGATAACTTTTTATTTTTCGCAATTTTTTCGGTTTTTTTTTGTGGTTCCTTTTAGTACGTTTTTTTTTTCTCTTTTTTATTCGTTTTCTTTTGTGCTTTACTGTTTTTTAATTTTTTTGTTGCGCACGTCTCACGAAATTATAATTGCACACAAAATAAAACAAAAAGTTTGGAAAAAAGTTGAAGACAAACCGAAAAAAATCAGTAGAGTGCAGCAGCGCAGTAGAAGTAGAAAGTGCAAAAAGAAATCCATACAAATTAGAGGGCGACAAAGATGCGAATGCATAAAAATTTCAATGTCGTCGCGCGTCTCGGCCGCCCAACTGCCAACGCAATACCTGCGGCGCTCACTCCGGCATGGACCACTACTCACCTCGCCGCGCCCCAGTCTCTCCTGGCGCGGAGCGTGTGATATTTTTCTACACTTTTCTATTGTTGTTGTAGTGTTGTTCAGTGCATTTTTGCTGCATTTGTTGCCGCTATATTTATTGCAACTTTTGTTGTTGCGCTGTAATGCACCTGAACACACGGGCTAAAGTGTATGCTTTTCATGTTTTCATTTTTTCCACTTTTTCCACATTTTTTGTCTGTTTAATTTTTTTCCTTTCGTTTTATTTCGCTTCTCATTGCAATTTTTACATGTTTTCATTTTCGCAATTGTTGTTTTTGTTTTGTATGTGTTTTTTTTTTGTTTTCGGTACTTTGGTGGTCGGTGTAATGCCTGCGCGTTGCAAGGGTGGATTTTTTTCGGTTTATTTGCGTGTGTTGGCGTTGAGTGTGTGTATGTGTTGCATGTATTCGCTGCTGCTGCAATTGTTTTTGTCTTGGCGCTTGCTGCAATTGCATTTTTGGTTGCATCCCCGGTATTTTTAATGTGATGCGAATTGTTTTTTGATGTTGCCGTTGTTGTTGTTGGTGTTGGTGTTGGTATTTTGTTATTGTTATTGCCACCTGATGTTGCAGTCACTTGCAATTCATTTTAATTTGTAATGAATATCTTGTAATGTATACATACATATGTCGTGTTGTTTACATATTTTACATGCTATACATACATATATAGTAAATATGTATGTATATATTTTTTCGGGTATTATGTACTGCAGATACAACTTCATTTCCTCTGATATACATACATACATATATGTACATACCTTTAAATTGCATTTATGCTTTTGTGGCATTTCAATTTAATGAGTTGAGCTTGCATACTCATATACTATACCTTTCCCGTTCATGTCAATTTTCAATTTCAAGTCCCGAACCTACCCACTCCTACGTTTTTTTTGTTTTCATTATTCACCCTCCGGAATTATTGTGTCGGAAGCGTGACATTTATGCGTCTTTGTACACAGAGTTGAGTGACCTATGTTCGAAATTTCCGAAAATCCTAATAAAACATATCAAGAATTTTTGTATCGGAAGCGTGACATTTATGCGTTTTTTTATATAGAGTTAAGTGACCTATATTCGAAATTTTCGAAAATCGTAATAAAGCATATTCGAAAATTTTGTGTCGGAAGCGTGACATCTATGCATTTTCTACACAGAGTGACCTATGTTCGAAATTTTCGAAAGTCGTAATAAAACATTACCGGAATTTGTGTGTCGGAAGCGTGATATTTATGCGTTTTTATACATAGTTGATTGACCTATGTATGTTCGAAATTTTCGAAAATCCATATAAAACATATTCGGAATTTGTGTGTCGAAAGCGTGACATTTGTACGTTTTTTATACAGAGTTGAGTGACTTATGTTCAAAATTAATTCGAAAATTCTGGCACCAACACTTTCGCGACCATAACCAGTTGAAAAAAAAACCTTTGGCTTGCGATTTGAGTATATAACTTGAAACTTTCACATTAATACTAACCATTAAATAATTCATCATGGAAAGTCTTAACGTGGAAGGTGATAGGGTTCGAGTTGGAATGTATATATAATCTGATAAAAATTAAAAAAGACCTTATAGTCTTCAACACAGCACACGGATGATAAGAATGAACCCAATTTTTCATTCTCTTGCTACAATTAAAATTGATGGATTTGGAAACTGATTATTCTTCTTCTTTAATCCGAGCTACCAGGTCCAGGTGTAGCCAGGTCCTTCTCCACCTGATCTCTTCAATGGAGTGGAGGCCCTCCTCTTCCTTTGATTTCCCCGGAGGGTACTGCGTCGAATACTTTTAGAGCTAAAATGTTTTCATTTCCGTTCTAATTACTTTCTCACTCCACCTAGTAGGCATCTCCCTGCAATTTTGAAATTTTATCAGGTTTAGCCGAATTGGCCGTTACCATTAAAGAAATTAGTTTTCCTTGATTAACTTTACTTCAAAAACGTATAGCCTTTTTAATCTTTTCTAGCGCCTTAAGCTCCAACTCAACTAAAACTTATAACTTTAGCGCTAATTTAGTCGTATTTCAAATATATTTCCTTTTTTCATAAAATTTATTTTTAATTTATTTTAGTTTCATAAACTTCTTCGAATTTTCGCACAATCCTTTAAAGCTTCGTGCCACACCTTCGCACAATGGTACATAGTATTGTTCAAATTCATTTCTCACCAATAAAATGCATTGCGTACATACGACTGTTGTTAACAAACCTTTCGCCGATAAACCCACCAAACGCGCCACGGCCACATCTGCCACTGCACCCCGCAACTGTAGCAATTCGACGCATTTTTGTGTTGCAGATTTTTTTGCTCCGCCGCAATGACTGCAATTTCATTAAAAAAATATATATAAAAACGCATAAGGCTGATGAGCCTGTGTTTGTTTGTGCCATTTACACTGTCATGCGTGTGTTTACATTGCACTACACGCACATGGCCCAACGTGTGGGTATGCGTGTGTGCGTATGTGTGTGTTGCGTGCTGTGCGTGTATGTCATTTCGCCATAATTTGGACAGATATGCAGTTTTTCGTGTATTTAAGCATCAAAAGCGGGCGGTTTGGCTTTTTTGTACGTTTTTCCATCTCGCTCACTTTGGGCCACTTTGCGTTGTGGCGCGGCGTCGCCCGACAGCGGTTGTTCATGTGCATTCGCTCACACGCGACGCCCAAAAACGCCGCTATGGCTGTGTTTCTGCGTGTCTGCGTATCTGCGCGGCTACCTACCGCCAAATCCTGCACCTTACACGAAGGCAAACACAAACGCACACACACACACACACCTAAAAATGTACGAAATACTAAAAAAAGGACGCAACACTCTTTGCCGCGCAAAATTTATCACTCATACGCCATGTTTACCCACGGCGCCTAACACCCGCCAAGGCGAAACGCCCACCACCCACCGCCCACCGCGCGCCAGCAGTTGTCCTCATTCAAATGACAAAAAATGTGGAAAAAATGGAATAAAATTGCATGCGTTTCAGTTATGAAGTCGCACCGTGTGGCAGAGCGGGTGGCAGACGCGCGCGACGTGCGCTAATGTTGCCTGGTTTTTACACAATTTTTCGTAAACGAAAGTCAAAATGAAAATTACGTAAATAATGTGCACACGAAAAAAGTCGCAATGTTAAAACAGTGTAGTCACTAAGTACAGGCGTGTTGTTGGTGCGGGGTAGCGCGCTGGCAGCGAAATGAAACGAACCGCCGAATGAGCGAATGCACGAACAAGCAAACGAATCAACATGCCAGTGCGCGCGAGTGTGCAAAAAAAGTGTTGCGGTAAAAATGCATAGAAAGCAAAAAGTGGTAAAAAACCGATCGATATGATGCACTCATTTCTGTCTGGTGCGCAGTGTGAAGAGCGTAACCTCGCCGCACGTTTCACACCCCGCGCGCCGCGCCGCTTGGCCAATGTACCGCTACCAGTTCAGCCAAAACCATGCCCACTCATCCCCCTTCCACTCACGAACTCTTATTACAGCAGACTTCCGACCTTCCCTACGAAAAAATATACCGAACTGCAGTTACGACGCTACAGACACACACACACAGCTACACGCTGCCATACACAAAAAGTATACATGATAATAAACGCTCGAAAAACCAAATTTGCAACGTCAGATTTTTTGTGAAGAGCTTTTTGATTGTGTCCTCGTAAAAATTAATTTGAGGCATGCGGCCCGACAGGACAAGACGATGCCAGTGTATGTAGTAGGTGCTGGTGATGGTGATGGCGAGGGTGGTACGCCGAAAATGAGGATGTGTGTCTCAAAGGGGTATGTATGTTTGTAGGTGTGCCCATTATTTTAGCTGCGCGTTCGTTGTCTTTAAAGCACAGACACAAAGTGGAGGACACAAAAGCAGACAAATTGTTGTAAGCGCCGTTAGCTGGTGGCTGCTGACTGGTGATGGTGACTGCCGACTGCCGACTGCTTTGCTCGTCTGAACTTGAGTTAAGTACGTTGGCACTGTCAAGACAAGACGGTCGCTGGGGGCTCAACGGCTGCAAAATAGCCGGCTGTGGGCGGAAGACCCCTTGGGGACAGCTGTCATTATTTTCATGTTCGCTTAACAAATATTGGCGCAATTAATTTAGTTGCATGCAAATTTTTGCAAAATATTGCCAATTAATCGTGTTGGAGCGACGCACCGCGCCAACAAACAACAACTAAAAGCATAATTATTAAGCAAGGGTTTTATTGAAGTTGAATAAATGAAAATGACGTTGAATTGGTTGGGACACTCGAAAAATATAACAGGAATTCAAAAGATATTAACTCAGTAAAACTCTTGTTGCAAGAAAATTGATTTACAACATAAAAATAGAAAATATCTAGTTGCAGAAGCATTTTTCAGATGCTTTATTCTACTTTTCTTGAAAATACATCCACCTTAATTGACTCATTTAGCAAATTGTTTACTCGATTAGGAAAGGAAACTTGCTTAATTACTAAGTTAATTTCACCACACCTTATTAATTAAGCAAGTTTCACTTTAATCAAGTAACCAATTTGCTAATTGAGTCAATTAAGGTGTTGTACACTAAAACTTTATGTATTCTCATTCAATTTAATTTGGTCTCAGTTTGGCATGATTAAAGTCGTTTGCATTAGTTGAAGGTTAAGGAGCTATATTCACTTGGGAATTTCAAAGATATCGTATTTGGTCTCATATCTATTCTAAACACATACATATGTACATTTGAAAATATTTTCTGAAAATTTTAAGTTGATCCTACAAATAACTTCGAAGGTATGAGCATGTTTGCAGAAACTTTTTAACTTGGTGTTATCGGCTTCCAAAACTTTAAACGCGTCTTTCTCAAAAGATTTGTTTCAGGGTCGCTGAAAAAATTTCTCTAAAACGGCTTGCCTGATCGACTTGAAATTTTCAAACGAGGCTTTTAGCTGTATTTGTCAAGATAGGGGGAATAAGAATTTTTATAACAATTTCGATTACTGAATCCACTCTTAAATGTATATTTTTCACAAAATCTTTTTTTTTGGAAATCAACATTTTCTCAAAAACCAACATTTTGATTAGCTCTTCGATCATTTCCTGTATCCATCAATAGTAATTATAAATTTTTATTATATTTTTCAATTTGAGATAATTTTAAGTAGAAAAATCTTCTTCACCGCCAGACAGACTCTCGGAGATCAACTACGGTATCAAGGGAACTCAAAATGTTTCAAAATTAATCGCCGAATATTAAAGTACATTAAGTTAGCAAAATGTACAGTATTTTTATTTGTATATTAAAAAATAGGCATACTTAAACAAATCACAAAAACACGCAAAAGGATAAAACAACTAAAGTGGTTATGAAGCCAATCAAAAAACTGACCTTGGCAGTTGAATGTGGAGTTGCATTGCAACCGGGTGCCGGACCCAAAGTACGGCAGAGGTTTTACATAGATGGGCCTCGAGCCCTACCTAGATGGTTAGTGTGTCCATGCCACACTGCCAATTTGTACTGAAAATGCTTACCCAATTTTCAGGGCGCTGATCAACGCATTGTGTCGATCCGTTGTGCTTTTGAGCGCCGTGGAGCAAGGCTGTCGTCAGCAGGTAGCCACGTTAAACACACCAGACGTTTCCCAAATGAGCTGATTAACCTATTCTTTTAATAATCAAAGGGTGAAATAGGAACAAAGGCGAGTTTCTTCAGTAGCAATCCATACATAGGGTAGTAGCTTCAAACTACAAAGTTACTTTGAGGTAGCGTTGATGGTGGACAGACTTCTAGGCAAAAGGCAGCTTAATAATATTGTAGGGGACATCAAAGGGCACCTACCCTTAAGATCCCATCTTCAAAAAATGGGAAAATTGGAGTCGACGGAATGTAGAGCATGTGCGGAGGATGATGAGACGCTGGAATATTCGTAGGACTGTCAGCGAGATCTGCGACAAATGTCAATTCAAAAAATTAAATATGCGCTTGTCTTTCTGAACTACATAAAGTGCATTTAGCGATTTTTACGATGAGTAAAATTATGCAAAAAAGGAGTTACATTAAATTTTGTATGCCGGAATCAAAATACTCGTGTTGAAACGTTAAGAATGTTGGAAATGGCATGCGCAAACAAGTGACCCCTCAAAGAGGGTCGAGAAAGCGATAACAACGAAAAACGTCTAGGACGACCATCAACATCACATCAACAAAATAAAGACATTTTGTTGAGGAGCGACGATTAACAGTCAGAGATCTTACTGGCATCGTTGCAATATCGAAAAGATCAGTAAAAATCATTTTGAAAGCACGATTGGTTCCAAATGATTTCGAAACACAGCGTCGCGTTAACGTCTGTAAAACAATGCTTTCCGATTAACAGAATGTCATGAAACGTATTATTACTGGTGATGAGTCTTGGATCTACGTTCGTGCCCCGGAAGCAGATCAAAAATCGAAATTACGTTGACAGTTTTCTTCGATGGTGCACTCCGAATTCCCTCCGACCAACCAAACTGTCAAGAAGGAATACTTTTTGAGTGTTACGCTTCGTTTGCACGAAGC
The DNA here is from genome assembly GCF_016617805.1 of Bactrocera tryoni. Taxonomy (NCBI): domain Eukaryota; kingdom Metazoa; phylum Arthropoda; class Insecta; order Diptera; family Tephritidae; genus Bactrocera; species Bactrocera tryoni. Next base: position 50,733,349 of record NC_052499.1, read on the forward strand.
TAATCGTAAAAATAGGACGGAATTATGGACCGAATGGGTTAATTTTTACACCACGATAATGCACCGTCGCATACTGCATTGATTCTTCGTCAGTTTTTCGGGCAAATTTTCAATCAATATCGAAGAGGCTCAATTTAATTGAGTTTATATGGAAAATATCATCCAGAGGTTTGAAAGACGAACGGACGGTTACTTAACGGTACGTGATTTCGCCAGTTTGCCACTTGATATTAATTATTGCCCGAAACTATCTTTCATATTAAATTTAAGTGAAATACTTAATAAAAATATTGCAAATTATTAAAAATAATAACAAAGAGTAAACTCAATAAAAGTATGGTATATTAATCATGTGTATTTGATTTAATTATGGCATACACGCATCATATTTTAGCAACTGTGAGACTTATTAGGAAATCCCCGAGTTATGAAATTTCCACTTGCAACACTATTGATAAATTGAGTAACGATTACTCGTGCATATTTTGCAAGTGCATACAAAAAGTTATCTGTGTATGTATACACATATTTACATATATCTGGGCATATTTTATCAAGCATTGGTTATTGATATTGTATAAACATAGCGGAATTCGTCGAAGAAATAAGTCTATATCAATATCTGATAAGATTAACGGGCATTGCTTCAAAAATCAGATTTCAAAATGAAATAAATTGATGTTCATACATATGTACACTTACGTGTGTGCATGTTGCATACGAGTCAAGCGATGATCGATTATGTAACTCACTTCGTCAGCGCTGGCAAATCTGCTTCCGTTCTCGTTCTCGACTCGCCAGGCGCGATTGAGCTAAATTTGTTTCCAAATATCGTTATCATTATTGTTATGTGCCGTGCACACACACACACACACTCATATACACACAATGCATTTACGAAATTGCCCTTTCCGTTTGCGCATTGCTTTTGTTTTTGTCGCTTACGCTGGCTGGCTATTGCATCGCCTGATAAGTGTGTATTGACAATGAGAAGGTTCAGTGTGCCAATTTTTGTGTAATTTTATTTATAATATATTTCGTTGTCGTTGTTGATGTTGCTGTTGTATTTTATTCGTCATAAATTGATAAACATTTGCAATAAATTTAAATTGCAACATTTTCAATAAAGACGAAATATTTAATTCATATGTGGTTGTAATATGGCTGCTAAATCGTATGAATAATTTTGTTTTTGCTTACGATGTAGTTGAGAATTACAGTTAGCACTGAGCGGTTCATTGCATCCCAAGCAGTGAAGTTTACTTAAGCATTTAAAAAGTGTGTTTTAGCATTTTATCAAAAGTTAGGTTAGTTTTCGAAAACAGGTTTACACAACCTAAACATAATTAAAACACATAAGTCTTAACTTTCAGCTCCGAAACGCAAAAATCTCTGTAAACTAAAACAATTACTCTATTCTCTTTCAGCTCCAAGACGATGCGCGCTACGCCCACACTCTCTGCACGTCGCCCCTGCACCGATGATGCACTGAGCAGTACCGTACAAGAGCTTCTCAGCGGAAAGTATAGCACACGGAAATCGTCAGACCAATACGCCGGCAGTTCGAGCACGAGCCCAGGACGCGCCAGATCCAATCGCACCGGAGTGAGTGGCAAACGTGCGAATGCACACCTAGCCAACGCGCTCTTACACGGCATGGACGTGGACAAGGATATGTCCGGCGATGAATGCAGCACTGGCATACCTGGCGGCCATGGTAGTAATGCTTCAACACCACAACCAGAAACCGCCACACACATTGCACTGGAGGAGCTCGCCAATCGGCTAAACGCGACACATTCTCTGCGTAAATATTGTGCGAATAACGGTACCGGTGATGCGGGGCGACGCGATGTCGCCAATGATGTCGGCAATTGCAACGATTTGTCACCAAAGCCGAACGCAATATACGTTGATGGCGCTAAGTGTGACGCCGGTACACCGTCGAGCAGCGCTACACCACAACCGCAGCAATCGCCGCCAGCGACTGGACTGGATCCGACATTAGCGATTTTACAGGCATTCCTCTTTACGCTCACCAGCTTTGGCGCTTTGCAGCAACGTGCCGATCAGCCGGTTACTCTGCGTGATTTGGTGGCCAATTTGAAGGATATGTTGGAAACACATACCGCGGGTGATTTAAGTGTGGAGGGTCTTTTCAGCAATGGCAAGCCCAATATAATGGACCAACCGTTGTTGGCGCAAAAGCTGCAACAACAAACGTCAGCGTATGCGGCACAACGCTTACCCAAATCAGATACACCAGAGACCACGAGCTCGTTGGACCACCATGAGCCGATTGGTGATGATCTGGCTGCGTCGATTCTTAAGATTCCGTCCTATAAGCCAGTGGCAGGCACGCCGACGCCCACATCGGCTGCAGCACGCGCCTCATGTTCGCCATCCTTGCTGTGCAACAATTCCACCGCCAACTCCATGCCAAATCCCAGCGGCGATAGTCCGCATTCTGCGCCCTCACCACGCATCGCCAACTCTATGCTGGCCGCTGCTGTGGCCGCCGCTAGCAATAATGGCACCGTCGCATCTGCCGGCCGTCAGGGCAATAATGATCTATCTGTCATTTCGCCGCCACTAATGCAGCACACCCAATCACCACCGTCGTTCAGTTTTCGCGACATGATCGCACATGGCATTCACCGCACTATGAATGAGCAGGCCAATCAGGACGCGCATGCCGCCGCCGCTGCTGTTGCTGCGGCTTCGGCGCCAATGCTGGGTCTGTGCTTGGAAATGGAGCGCTCTAACAACAATAGCGGCAGCAGTACGGATCATAAGAAACCTACTATATCGGTGGTGAAGAATATAGGTGGCACCGATACAACACGGTTTGGTGCTGCACCCAATGTCTTGGCTGGTTCGAGTGTGGCTGGTAGCAGTAGCAGCACACACAACTCACATGGCTATCACCAGGCGCACATACATCATCATCTGCCACCCCATCTAAGTCGCCAAGAGGCAGCAGCGCTTGCCGCCGGCAAAGGTACCCGCCCGAAACGTGGTAAGTATCGCAACTATGACCGCGATAGTTTAATCGAAGCAGTGCGCGCTGTGCAGCGCGGCGAGATGTCAGTGCATCGTGCGGGCAGTTATTTCGGTGTGCCGCATTCAACGCTCGAGTACAAAGTGAAGGAGCGACATTTGATGCGGCCGCGTAAGCGTGAGCCCAAGCCACAGCCCGGACTAGATGGTAGCAGCAGCACGACAACGGGCAAATCAAACTCTAACATTCCTGGTCATCACAACAATCTGAGCAAAATCAAGTTGGGCAACGCTGGCAACAGTAATGTAAATTCCAAGCTCAACGAAGCGCATAAGGGCAATAGTAACTCAGCAGCGGCCGCATTCCCAACCAGCGCACCAAACGGCATGAAAATGCTTTTCGATCCCATCCAATATCCAGCACATCTATTTTGGAATCCCCCGCCAGCCTTTAGCCAAATGCATATGGAATTCAATCGCAATGCAGTGGCGGCGCAAACCGCCAGCGCGGCACAACGTTACACCGAAGAAACGCTACGTGGCGTTGGCGGCACATCAGCTGGTACGCCTTCTAACGCCAACAGCCCCAGTCCTATTGCCAGTCCGTTGTCGGCAGCGGCAAGTCATACACTCAATATGAAGAGTGCGCGTGAGCTTGCCGAAAATTTGTATGAAAGCGCTGGCGCCAACGGTTCCTCAATACTCGACGGCATCATACGGAAAACGCTCGACCGCAAAAGCACCGACGTGGGACCGCCGAACAGTGCCAGCACCGGCGGCGCACTACTCGACCACTTGCTGGTGAAGAAAAGTGCACTACCGCCATATGCCAGCAACAACAGTAACGATCATCGCTCACCCAACGCCATGAGCAGTCTACGCGCTAAACGCGCCGCCAGTCCGCTTGCATATACCGAAATCAAACGTGAACGCGGCAGTCCGCCACACAGTAGCGGTGACGACGATGATGACGACGCCTCACGCAGCGGCAATGACGAAAGTAGCTACGAGCACAACAATAATAACAACAGCAAAGGTAGTTATATCGGCAATAATGAGTTGCACCTCCAGCATCAGCATTTGCACCATCAACAACACAGTCGCAGCCGCAGCCGCTTAACCTCTCACGACTCCGCCGAAACCGATACGAGTAGCATACCCAGCGAGCTCATGACGAATCACAACAACGGCAACAAACTGACTGGCGATCTTAATGGCAATGGCGGTAGCGCGGCAATGAGCGGTATGCTGCCCAAAGTGGAACCACCGCTTGAATTTGGACACGCACCACCCACATTGGGTAGCACATCCATACTACAGGAAAAATTGGCGCAAATTAAGGCCGAGCAGGAGAACGAAGAGCACTTATAGAGATGAATGAACTGGCCATACGGCATGTCGTTACATTAGCGGTACTAACACGCTAACGGTTGAGGGGGGGGGCAATTAATAATGGTGCTGATTGTAGGCTCTGTAAAAGGGCGCAGAGCCAAACGGTACCGACAGGCGTACAAATCTACCTAGAATCCAAAACAGAACGGGCATAGCAGTACCAGCGAGACGCAGCGGCATACCGTGGATCTGCAGGCATGCTAGAGCAAAGGCTGTTGGGCGAACAGAACTTCAACTTGTGGCACTCACCATGCCCGGCATTAGTTGGGATATGCATTCAGAGATCGGGATTGGGATCGGCGAT